>NC_141023.1:18725000-18920000 GCF_052040795.2 Danio rerio
AACAGAAGAAAGAAACTCAACCTGGACAAGTCGATTGATTGACTATCTCTTTAATTATAATTAATCAGAATAAGGGACTAAGCTGAAGGAAATATGTGATTATAACCAATCAATAACGGTAAATTGTAGTGTTAAAAATGTTATTATGTCTTGTTTAATTGCATCCCAGGAAAAATATTCTAATCACTTTTCAAATTATATATTAAAATCATAAATCATATATGATTTCCTTCACATTTTTCTGCTGTTCAGCATTTCACTTCACTGGCATTGTAAACCCAAATTTATCATCTTTATCATGCGTTTACCAAACTAAAAAACAAAATCAAAAATCTAAAATCTTTCCTCTGGGTGCTCCGGTTTCCCCCACAGTCCAAAGACATGTGGTACAGGTGAATTGGGTAAGCTAAATTGGTCGTAGTGTCATGAGTGTGAATGCAAGAGTGTATGGGTATTTCCCAGTAATGGGTTACAGCTGGAAGGGTAAAAACATATGCTGGATAAGTTGGTGGTTCATTCCGCTGTGGCGCCCCCAGATTAATAAAGGAACTGAGCTAAATGAAAATGAATGAATAAATGAATAAAAAGAGCTGCAAGCAATCCATGATTTTACCTATTAAATTAGACACATCATGGTAAATTTATTTCTGCTGTTTACCCGCAGGTTATCTTACTGTCACTGTTTTGAGAAGATTCCAGATCCAATAAACAGCAAATCATTTAAACACATGAACTTACAGGTGAGAATCTACTTTTTTGTGTTATAAATGAAAGAGATTAGCTGTGATTCCATCCAAAGATGCAAATTAGACTTTGCAAAACTGGAATGTCACATAAAACATTCGTGAATACAGCACCGTTTCCTTTCAAAAACAAAGTCAAAAACAACAAAATCGTCACTTCCTGATAAAATGGTGGCAAATATTAAACAAAAAAAGGAATTTGCTGCTGCAGGAGAAGATACTGGACCTTTTCTCTTCAGTCACATGACTTTTCTTTTAATGGGCTAGCTGGGAATTCTTTTTTTCATGGTTGTTTAGTCACATTTTCTTTCTTATTGGGTATAAAATTATCTTATTTAATTGTGCGCAAAAGTTTTTTTTTTTTTTTTGCACATATTTAATATTTATGTATATATGCATATTGGCATTTCCATTAGGCTTTTTTCCTATTATTCCTAAATGTGTATAAAATAGCTGTATGTAAACATAGATACTGTCACATTATAAAATATTTTATTGGTAACATATGTAAATGATGACCTATTTAAACACTTTAAATGGTAACATACATTTCGGTCTATAAATATTTGGGCATCGACACAATTCTAACATTTTTGACTCGATACACCAACACAATATATTTGCCATTAAACAAATGCTTTAACTGCAGACTGTACGCTTTAATTTGAGGATATTTACATCCAAATCAGGTGAACGCTGTGGGAATTACAACTGTTTGCATATGTGCCTCCCACTTGTTAAGGGTCCAAAAGTTGGAAAAAATTGGACAATTGGCTTCCAAGCTGTTCCATAGCCAGGTGTGTGTTGTTTCATCATTATCCCAATTACAATGAGCAGATAAAAGGTCCAGAGTTGATTTCAAGTGTGCTGTTTGCAATTGGAATCTGTTACTGTCAACTCTCAAGATGAGACCCAAAGAGCTGTCGCTATCAGTCAAGCAAGCCATCATTAGGCTGAAAAAACAAAACAAACCCATCTGAGAGATAGCAAAAACATTAGCCGTAGCCTAAACAACTGTTTAGAACATTCTTCATTCTTCGTGAGTTCAGCAACATCAAAAGACCCGGAAGACTACAGAAAACAACTGTGTTGGATGACCAAAGAATTCTTTCCCTGATTAAGAAAACACCCTTCACAATAGTTTGTTAGATCAAGAACACTCTCCAGGAGATAGGTGTATGTGTGTCAGGGTCAACAATCAAGATAAGACTACACCAGAGTGAATACTGAGGGTTCACCACAACATGTAAACCGTTGGTAAGCCTCAAAAAGAGGAAGGCCAGATTAGAGTTCTAAAAAAGTCTTCACAGTGCTGGAACAACATCCTATGGACAGATCAAGATCAACGTGTACCAGAGTGATGGTAAGAGAAGAGGATGGAGAAGGAAAGGAACTGCTCATGATCCTAAACTGTGAAGAATCGTGGTAATAGTGACATGGCGTGGCTGCCATGTATGGCTGTCAATGTAACTGGTTCCCATGTATTTGTCATTGATGTGACTGCTGACAAAAGCAGCAGGATAATTTTGGTGTTTCAGGCAATATTTTTTGCTCGTATTAAGCCAAATACTTCAGAAATCATTGGACGGTGCAAGATGAAGAATGACCCAAAGCATACTGCAAAAGCAACCAAAGAGTTTTTGAAGGGAAAGAAGTTGAATGTTATGAAATGGTCATGTCAATCACCTGTTCTGAATCCGATTGAGCATGCATTTCACTTGCTGAAGACGAAACTGAAGGGAAAGTGCCCCAAGAACAAGCAGGAACTGAAGACCGTTGCAGTAGAGGCCTGGCAGAGCATCACCAGCAATGAAACTTGGCGTCTGGTGAGGTCTATGCGTTCCAGACTACAGGCTGTAATTGACTGCAAAGGATTTGCAACCAAGTATTAAAAAGTGAAACTTTGATGTAGGATTATTATTCTGTCCAATTACTTTTGGACCATTAACAAGTGGGAGGCAAACGTATGCAAACTGTTGTAATTCTTACAGCGTTCACCTGATTTGGATGTAAACACCCTCAAATTAAAGCGTACAGTCTGCAGCTAATGCACATCTTGTTCGTTTCATTTCAAATTCATTGTATTGGTGTATAGAGCAAAAAATGTTTGAACTGTGTCGATGACCAAATATTTATGGACCTAACTGTATTTATTTGTATTGTTTCCAGTATGTGTGGCCACTGCTCCGTTCTTCGTCAGAAATCAATCTGAAGATCTCAGAGCTGGAGATCATGGAGAACCAGCATCTCAGTGTCCCGTCCCCTCCTTTAGAGACTGAACCGGAGAATGACAATCAACTGGACAGAACGACTGAAGGTGGAGAAAAGTGGTTGAAAGGCCCTGAGGAATCAAACAAAGGAAACACGAACCCTGACTACAGTGAGATGGTGGATACTGACGAAGACGAAGAGGAGGGTGGTGTGTTTGATGAAGAGTGGGGGAATTCTGTCTCGGACTATGAAAGACATTTCATGCCGTCTATTGAGGTCATTTAACTCTGATATCTAATACCTCAGGGGATCTGCTCTGTACTGTGGTGTCTTATAGGGACAGTTCTCACAAAATTGAAAATTCTGTTTTGAAAATGTCCAAACCTGTTTGAGATCTTGAACGCAACAGAAGATAGACAATAATAATATAATAGACACGTTATGTTAGCTGACCAATCAGAGCCTCCTGAAGGCGGGCCTTTCGGAGGAACTAGGAAATATGATAGTCGTTTTCATATTAGCTGTGCAGCTGTATATAATCTAAGATATAAAAAAAATAATCAGATTTTCTACAAATAAATGTATGAACACACATTGCCTTAGCCACCAAGCCTCAAAAAAATACACTCTGGACTAGAGGTCTGCATTTCCGAATAAATCGCGGGAGCGGTCGGTAACGGGTTTAATTTGGGACGGGAGCGGGCTGTCTAGCAATATCGCGGATATTGCTATGAGAGAGAGAGAGAGAGAGAGAGAGAAAGAGAGAGCTTTGCGTGTGTGTGCTCTTGGTGCTTGTGTGTGTATATGTTAGTGCGCGCGCGAATGAGAGAGAGAGAGAGCTTTCCCAGATAGCAAAATACACCCGGGCCAGTTCCGGCTAGATTCTCGCCTGCCGGACTTACCACTCAGCCCGGCTCTGGCTGCCAGACTCCGGATGCTTGTGGACTCACTGCCCGATTCCGGCCCGAATCAATCGGCCAGATGCGGCGGCCGTAAGGGAGCCGATGCTGCCGCATCCGCACTGGATTCGGCCCGAGAGTAATGTGCGCTGCGGCCCGGAGCTGGCGCGACTCAGTATTTATATACTTTTATCTAAAAACTTTTGGTATTACATTGGTACTTGATACATGGTATTACAAGCCTTTGAGTTGATATAACAGCAAACGCCTGTGTGTCTGCTTGTGTGTGTGTTAGTGCGCGCGTATGAGAGAGAGAGATTTGTCTGTGTGTGTGTGCTTGGTGCTGTGTGTGTTTATACAGACAGTATAACACTATACAGACAGGACTGTATAGCTGGGGGATTTTCGGTTTTGTTCTCCCCCGCTCTTTAGCGGGATCGGGCGTGGCGGCCAGAAAACGGGGCGGGTCGGGCAGCGGGACAATAAATTCTTAATATAAGCGGGCGCGGTCGGGTTCAGGCTAAAACCTGGCGGGCGGGAGCGGGATTCAAAATTTAGTCCCGCGCAGATCTCTACTCTGGACCACCCCTTAAAAGCTTTTTTTATGTTGGACACAAAAGAAGACTTTTAAAGAAGTTTGAAATTGTTAGCTATTGACTTCCATACTGGCTACTGGTTTCCAACATTCTTCAAAATACCTTCTTTTGTGGTTAACAGAAACTCTAATGAACAACTGTAGGGTGTATGAATGATGGCCGAATTTTAAAAACATTTTTGGGTGAACTGTCCCTTTAAGTGGTGCATTATTTAGGATTTGCCAAACGTGTTTTTGAGACTATGCACAGATTTTTAGCTTTACAGTCTTTCAGACAAGCAGTAACATGTAAAGCTGGCGTGTCATTTTTGCTTTTGTGCAATAAGGACTGTTTTCCAACAGGTTTCCAGCGTACTCTCCTTTTTTGCCATTGGTTGCCAAAAACATGGCTGAAACTCATGCCTAGTATGATGGATCAGTGGTTAGCAATGTCGCCTCACAGCAAAAAGGACACTGGTTTGAGTCCCGGCTGGGTCAGTTGGCATTTCTGTGTGGAGTTTGCATGTTCTCCCCATGTTCACATGGGTTTCCTCCTGGTGCTCCAGTTTCCTTCACAGTCCTGCAATGTGAGAGTGTATGAGTGTTTTCCAGCAATTTGTTGCAGCTGGAGGGGCATCCGCTAGGTAAACTATGCCTGAATAGTTGGCAGTTCATTTTGCTGTGGTAACCACTGATAAATAAGGGACTAGGCTGAAGGAAAATGAATGAATGAAACTCATGCCATTGGTCGAACCAGTATTGGGCAGGCCAGAGTATTTTTTTCAGACTTTTGAGGGATTTTAACCTAGATTTCAGCTTTGCCTCTGCACATTAAAACCTGGAAAAGAGTATCCCTAATATAATTTAAGATTTAAAACATTGCACAAATGTTATTATTTTTTTTATTGTAAATGTATTTTTTTTACCACTGGTAGATACAGTTTTGAATGTAAAAAATAAAAGTTTTTTTGTACATAATAAAATGTTTACATATGTAATTATGTTTTTTTTTTTGTCCATTTATTGTGAAGGGAATTTCTCAATAGTTTTGCAGTGTTTATAAATTAATCGGGTAGTAATGGAGTGCAGTCTGTAAAAGCATGCTTTTTTCGTGCTTCGAAGAAAAGAATAACAAGACCAATTACTAATATTTTTGATTTAGTAATTTTTATTCTAAAGCAAAACAGGCTTTCATTTTGACAGGCTTATACAGGTCTATAGCCAGCCTGGTAAAAGAATGGTTCTTTCGAGGCATACAGTTTTCACAACTTTGTGACTTTGTCACTATATTTAGCGACATGCTTGGATGTTATTATTATTTTTAATCATGTGTATATAACTGTTTAAACACAAATCCAAAACCTAGACTTTCGCTCTGCCTCAAATCGTGTGTACGGACGTGTGACATGTGACTTTTTGAGAATTGTAAACGAGGGGCAGCGGTGTCTGTAATGAAAAGGAAGGGAATCTCTTCGTTTTTATATTTAATTCAAAATGTTTTCATGCCTAAATAAAACAAAAGCACAGAACAGACTCATTTAAGAGCAAGGGGTGTCCCCTGATGGTTCTGCGGTATGGGTTGTGTATAGGGAGGATCGGATCTTTAATGTTTATTGTCACCCTTCATAGAAAGATTGAAAACATAGGAGAAATGTGGGAAAATATGCTTGCGTATGATAGCGGGATAACTGTAAAATACGGGAGAATCCTGGGGAGAAACAAGAAGGTCGACAGGTTACTGGTGATTTTTATAGACTCTTACATGTCCGTCTGACTGACCGCAAATAATTTAGCACCGCGAGTTTGAGGTGTTTCTCTTGTACAGTCAAACCAATCTGCTTTTCCTTTGTTTTAAATTTAACAATTTTATTTGACTGTTTAATCTTTTCTTGTTCGCATTCACTGATGTTTTAGTGGCAGTTGACATGCCTACATAAAGCGTGGTGCAAATATAAATACCCCTTTATTAGCCATAGGCTGTTAAACCAAAAACAATAGGATACACAAGACATGTCACTCGTAAAGTTTTGAATGGGAAAAATGTAACAGTTAATATGGCGAATGAAGCCCAGCCTACTAGTACAGGAGCCAATCATCGATTGCTATAGACTGATGTTTCTCTGGGGGGAAGCTCGGACCAGACGTGTGCTTTAACGGCAGTTTGGTGGTCAACAAACGCACTGGAATCTCAGCGAATATTTGCTTCACAGACATAAGACATATATCGGCATAAAGCTTGAAATCTGTTTTTTTAAATACACCAAGTGCACTTGAAAACATCAGTAATTTGGTTTTGTAATTGTATGAAATGAACACAAGGAACTGTCCATCCTGTCAAACGCACATAACATGACAGCAGCAACTACCCAACACCCACAAACTTGTAAACAAAGAGTCACTTTCATTTCTGAAGAACATTCACCATCAAAACCAAGTTGTAGATTACTTCAGAACAGCAGATCGCTCAAACGATCATTATTCAGAGGAGGATGATAATCTGTAGAATGGCTATAAGTGAGGTTGGTGCCGTGATCTCGTTCCTTTCGAGTGCGCATTAGCTCGGGCAACCAGAATAAATGTTGATTTTGTTTGATTCAACATTTAGAAATCAAACTTATGAGACGTTTGTTGTTTCATTTTATTGGTGGTTCCAAATATGTAATGTAATCATAAGCTTGGCAAACAGTTTTGGAGAATTTGATGTTTCCCCTGAGGCATTTCAAATATGGCCGCAGAGTGAAATTACTAAGAGAGACTTTGGTTAAACAAATAGAAACGGTTAGACGTAATCCGCTTGTTAAGTGTGACGTCACGCGAAGCGGCCTCCGGGTCCAAGCGCTCTATTAAACTGAATGGGGAGACTCATAAAATGGTAATAATAAACGTTTACAAAGTGATTTAATGCTTTCGAAAATCACGATCGCAGTATACATGTCCATGCCTAATATCCAATGGCCAGAAAGTGATACATTTTTTATAAATTGTAAAAGTTTTGGTATTTGTTATGCAGCAGGCCCGGAGATTGTTGTGTACACTATGACTTTATGTAAAATTAACTTTAATGTGTGATAGGAATAAAACGTGATCATAAACGAATGATTTCTCCACTCAAATGAATGGCGGCTTCAACCCGGAAACAGTATTACATACATCACAAACACGTCACCACTTAACAAGCGGATGATGTCAGTAATATGCAAATTGATTACGTCACGTATGACGTAATTTAGTGACTTTTCAGGCAGAGCTTAGCGCCTTTTCATTGAAAATAGTTGTAGTATAGCTGTATTATTTTCATAAATGCTATTGTAGGTCCAGACAGGTCTGCAGTACAGTTCAAAATCACTATGCTAAATATTTATTTATTTCACAGCCTACAACAAGCAAGCTAAAAAATAAACAAACAAAAAGGCTTTGGATATGTGTATCATTGGATATGTGAAAACATATCTGCATATCATACAGTGCATGACTGTGTATGACATAAAATTGGAATCTGACGTAAGAAACTAGCTCTGCACACAGGAACTGTTTGAAGACAACAAAGAATTGACTCCTGCCTGTTTAATTATTGGTCAAATTGTTTACCTGGCTGAGGTGGTGATGCGAAACGAATAATTTTCTAATTTTGACAAAAATCTACATGTATCTAGGTTTTTGCAGCACCCATCCCCCATTGAGGTCGCTGATGTAGGGGGCGCTCGCGAGTCGCAGACCAAGGCGAACAGGCGGCTCTACAGATACAATCAGAGCAGACGGGAGGGGGAAGTGAGAGGGAAAAGGAACTCGCTGAAGCTGCCCTTTGTTTCTAGATTTGCCGAAGAGAACGGGGAAGAGACCGGCGCCGATATACACTGTAAGTCACGCTCTAAACACGGCACAATGTTTGTAAATCACATGACGTCACTGCGGACTTTTAAACGGAGATCGTCCGTAACATTTATCGAACGCGAACAAGTTGTTTTTTTCGCCGGTTCGCGGTGCTCGAGTCGGTCCGACATTACAGAGCCACCGCAGAGGCTGAATGAATGAAGAAGTTTTGGGATGCAACTCGAGCGGGGTCAAGCGTACGGAAGGCGGGTTGGATCAATCATTTAAAGAAAGATGCTCGCCGTATATACACCTCTGTACTCGTGATTTTTAAAGTAGAATTATTTCGGTTTGAAAGCACACACGGATATGGGGAAGCACAGCATGGCCGACTGTAATCACACATACACACAACCCAGTTCCTTTGCTTTTCTTTGTCTTTCCTATTCGGGTTTATTTATAGTTTTTAAATCGTTTTTAATTGGATTAAATGAAGGGTAAACTGTCCAGCAACCATACACTGTTTCATAAAAACATATCCGAAATATTTTCCGTCGTCAAGTCGTTTTGTTTCAACGTTATGTCTTTGGTTTTAATGGAGCTGAGTTGTATTCTTGCTTCCTAACGTTAGCTGGGTCACGTCTTTAAAAAAAACACAAGGATAAATTTTGCATTACCCCATTTACGTTTACATTTCACGACTTGCTTCTGTTATATGTCTTGATAATGCAGAGAAGAAACACTAATGAAGTTAATAGGTTACTGTTCGCTAATGTTTAGCTGTTGGTGTTAGCTTGCTGCTAATTCACGTTAGCCTTGAGGAAGAATTAAAATGTGTCGTTTTCGCTTCTTACTGCTCATTTAAACTTTTTTTTGGTGTTGTTTTACAAATTTGTACACTTTATTTTTGAATATTTGTTTTTGTATATTTGGTGATTTTTGCAAACATCATATTTACTCGAATTAAACTTATTGAAAGGGTCATTAACCGGCTTTTGAGGTTTTTTAAGCAGTGATGACTTTATTTACTTGATTTTGTTTTAAATAGAAGTCAGTTTACTTTCAGATTTGGAGTAAATTAAATATTGCATATGTTTGTGACACTTGGTTAGAAAACAGCTGTCTGGTAATTTGGCATTGTCTTGTATGTATGTAGCCTACTTGTCACATCCTTTGGTCTAGTGAGCATTTCTTACAGTCAATTTATTTGTGTCTGTGTTTATATACTTTTTTTATGGCTAACGTTACAAAACATCTGAATATTTCCAGTGTTATTAGGTAGATACAAAACAAATGCAGTTCATTGAGCTTTGGATTCACAATAAGAACTGTTATTCAGCATTATTAAAGACTCTTCTGCTGCTGCTGCTCTCCTAATTTTGATTCTTTGATATTAAACTGATAGGTTTTCATGCTGTAATCGTGTCTTGTTTGTTTTAGGATATAAAAGTGTAACATTTTGTGTGTGCATATTTCAGTTTTAATGTTAAGACAAGGTCATTTTAAGTGACACTAATGTTTATATCTAATAAGCAAAAAAAAAAAAAAAAAACGGACCCCAATCCTCATGTTTGAAATGACAAGTGTATTTTTAAAAGCTCTTGAATGATTTCTTGCTTTATGAGTGATACTAATTGTATGCTTGCTTTAAATTATATAAATGATTGTTACTTTATATCCAATAAGCAACCTGGATACAATTTTTGGAAGAAAGCCCCTTCATTAAACTGGTTAATGTTTTCATTGGCACACATTAAGGCAGAAATTAATTAACCCAGACTCGTGGCCCATTTTAAGTTCTTTTATATTGCAGCTATAACTGGCTTCATTCTGTAGCTGCTATGATGCTATAATTTTTTACAGATGAGCTTTCAGGGCATTAGGATGAGATCAGATCTTAAGATGTCAAATTAGTGCTGTATTTTCATGGTGGTGGTCGCTATAAGTGTTTTTAAGAATCAAAGTATAATGCAGTTTTATTATTATATATCTATAAAAATAATTAAACAGGCATATTCTGATCAAGAATTGGTTAATGACATTTAAAATAGTCTGAGCATAAGAGTGCAGCCTTAAAATATTAATTAATTGCTGATTTAAAATTTTGATACCTTGGTTTGAGGGCTTGCAAAACTTCTGGTAGCATTTCGGGCTGGCACTCTTCAGTTTTTGTCAGCCTGATTTAAATTCAAGTAGCCTGAATTGAAAATGTATTATTTACTAAATAAATAGAAATATATACATTTACACGTTTACTAAATAACAAAGTTATTATAGTGCTTTCATTATAGGCTACATATAATTATAAATTTACGTTTACATTTTTATTTTATTTTTTTGAAAATGACCATTTCATTTATTATTATTTTTTTTTTTCTTTTCATTTTGTAATTGTCCCTGAAAAACAATCATGCGACAATCTGGTAGGTCACCTGGTACCTTTATTTAAATTTTTTTAAATCAACTTTGTACCAAAGTACCGGCTATTTTGACAAAATCCATTAGTGCAAATACGAATTCAAACATTTATTGATGGTGGGACCCCAATGCATGAAAATTACATACAGCATAATTACACAATCTATGAAAGAATGCAAAAGTATTGAAATGGGCTATGTTTTTTCTCCTGTTAAGATAGCCCGACAGGCAGGATGGATTCATTTTTGGTAGCTTGACTGGAAAACATAATAACCAATGAATGTCAGGCTAGCAGTTTTGCAGCAAGCCCTCCTAACGTCTCTCTAGGATTTGTCAGCAGAAAAGTGTTAATGATTTAAAATGAAAGAATTTAACCACAGCATCTTTTTTTAATACATTTAAATAAATGTGAGAGTTCAGGTATTTTATTTAAATTTGACTATACCTTATATTGAAGTTACCACTTTTAATTACATTAATTTACTTTCAATGCTTAATGACGGATACACTTTTATGCAGACACTAAATCACCATACATGAAAAGCGTGAGCTTATAAGAAAGTTTTTTTTCTTGTAAGTCATTAGTAAATCAAAATATTTCTATTTGTGTTAAACATGTAATTCATTTATGCATTTTAAGAAATGTTAATCATGGCTAAGTTCTGGAATAAAATGAATGTGTTTTTCCAGGCTTTCTGAGAATCCAGAACACTGTGTTTCTGCCTCTCACTTCTGGCTCTGCTGAGAGATGTCCACTCCTGACCCACCCATGGGCGGGACCCCTCGGCCGGGACCTTCCCCAGGCCCTGGGCCGTCTCCTGGGGCCATGTTAGGGCCTAGTCCTGGACCCTCACCTGGCTCTGCCCATGGCATGATGGGCCCCAGCCCTGGGCCCCCCTCTTCGGGACACCCTCTACCTCCACAGGGCCCCTCAGGTTACCCGCAGGACAACATGCACCAGATGCACAAGGTATTAATGGCTTTTATCAATAGCACTTGTATAAAAAGTTTGGTTTTTAATGTAATTAAAAAATGAAAAGAAAACTTTTCATGCTCATTAAGGCTAGATATGTTTATCAAAAATATTGTAAAAAGAAAACTTGCAAAATATTATTAGTATTTTAAATAATTGAATGTAAAAATGTAATTCATTTCTCTGATTCAAAGCTGAATTTACATCATCATTTTCTTTCAGTCTCCAGTGTCACATGATCCTTCAAACATGTATGCCCTATACCACCTTGGTTTATTAAAAAGCCTTCTAATATAATGCAGTGATGCACCTTTCTCTGTACTAAAAAAGGCAAATGTTTATCAGAAAGAATTTATAAATACACTATGCAATCTACATCTTTTGTACCAGTGTTTGCAGATGGTTCAAACTCAGATGGACGCGTATCTGCTGCATCAGTGATGGGTTCAGAGTGTTTTAAAAAAAAAAGTATTGCCGGATAAAGCTCTATATTCACAGCTGAAGCTTGTGCACTGTTTGTAGCTTTGGAACAAATAGAAAAAGAACAGTAACGCCAGTTTTTAATTTGCACAGATTCTATATCCTGCACACAAGCACTTGAATCTATGAAAACCGATCATCCTATGATTTTTAGCATAATAGAAAATGTCAATGTGGACCTTTTAAAGGAAAAAGACTTTGATATAATTTTTTTTGCTGTATATCTGGTCATAAGGGATTCATTGGAAATGAACGTGGAGATAAAACAGCTAAGGAAGCCCTACAGTTGAAGTTGAAAGTAACAAACCTTTGTCTGATGTTAAACCTGCTTTAAATCTGAATATTAATACGGAATGGTGAATGGAATGAATGTAGAAAGAACAACAATTTGTATTAAGTTAGTCCATTTGAAAATAAAATAAATAATTAGCATTTTGAAAGTACACATGGTCAGGCTGTACACATGAGATGCAGAATCGGACACTCATGACTCACACACTTGTATTTATCGAAAGGGGAAGAAAAACCTATCTATGACTTGTGTAAGAATATTTTTATGTTAAAACATATTTCAGTAGAATGTGTGTTTTTAAATGATATTAGAGAACATTTTTATTCAGGAGATATTTTAAGGGAAATGTTTATTTATTTGAATTAATACAATATTTATATTTAATTAGACTAAAATATTGTATATGACTCTTAATGTGTTTTTTGTTCAATGTATGTTTAAGAAACTGATACGATTGTTATATTTTATTTATTTAGTATAGGTTTTGCCATGAATATAGCCAATACTACTGATATGTCATTAAAATATAATTAAATCATGATCCTTCAGAAATCATTATAATAATATGACAATGTGCTGTTCTATTATGATCAATTATTATTGCTACTTGGTCTTTAAGGATTCTTACAATAATCAATTTTGAAAACTTATTGCATCACATAAGAAATCTGTGATGGGTTCAGCTTTTTAGGATTCTTTGTTGAAAGGAAAGTTAAAAATAACAGCATTTTTCTCTTTTTGCATTAAATATTACTTCTGTTCCTGAACAATTTAATGTGTTCTTGATTAATAAAAGTAATTAAAGGCATATTATAATACTTTTGAATGGTGTGTATGAATGTTTTGTAAGGAGACCCAGAAGGGATGTGATGGTGGAAGGAATGGATGGGAGAAAAAAAAATGGAGAGATAGGAAAGTATATATGTTTTAAGTTTTTGTGTTTCCTTGCAAAACTGTTTTAACAAACACTTTCTGTTCACTTCATACATGTCAACCCTCCAGTTTTTGCTGGGATTGATTCTCCCGTATTTTATCATTCTATCCCGCTATAATCCTATCATTAAGTATTTTTCCGTATTTCTCCCATATGTTTGATCTTGAAAGCACGTTAATTAATATAAAAACGTCTGCTTTCACTTTCTTTCCATTAAAGCTGTGCATCAATCATACGCAAATTCTGAATCAGTGAATGCATATATAAGGGCTGACTGATGGATGTATGATAATCTGATCCCAGATCAGCTTCTGTACATTTCATTTAAAATGACACCTCTGTTATCAAACAAGTTAGGAGCAACAAATAAATCTCTGGTTTTGTTTTAGGGGGGTTGACATGTATGAAGTAAACAGGAAGTGTTTGTGGAACAACATGTTTGTGAGGTAATGCAAAAATAATAAAGATAAACGCAAAAACTTAAAAAATATATCTCCCTATCGCTGTTTTTTTTCTCCAATTCATATATATAATAATATATATATTAAATGTTTTCTGAGCAGCAGATCTAATTCTAATATGATGAGGGATCATGTGACACTAAAGAGTGAATTAATGATTCAGAAAATCAGGATGAAATGCGTGTAATGTTATATTTAATAAGAAAGTAGTCACACTAAATTGTATTAATATTTCACAACTGCCACTATATTTTCCATCAAACAAATATTATCTTGTGAGCAGAATAGGCTTCTTTTAGTAGTGTAGATCTGTTAGTTCAGTGTTGATTTTCCTTTCTGCTGTTCGGTCATCATCTTTGAGTCATGCTGTATTTTGTGTTTTTCTGAAGCCCATGGAGGGCATGCATGAGAAAGGCATTCCTGAAGACCAGCGCTATGGTCAGATGAAAGGAATGGGCATGAGGCAGGGTGGGCACAGCGGTATGGGACCCCCACCCAGCCCTATGGACCAACATTCTCAAGGTATTTAATTCTATAGTGTATATCTGTCGTTCTGTCTTTCACTGTGTTTATCATTCTGTTTGTTATTCCTTTTTCATTTTGGGGATGTCTGTTTTTTTTCATCCTTTTGTTGTTGTTATGCATTTTTGCCTCTGTCATTCCTTCTTTGTACTGTTTTATTTTTGCTTTTTCTTTATGTAGGTCTTTCTGTGTACCTTTCTGTTCTTTGTTTCTACCTTTTTATCTGTCAGTTTTTTTTTTTTGTATACTTTCACTTTTTATTTGTTGTTTTTATTCATCTGTTTTTTGTTTGTTTGTTTGTTTTTTGTTTTTTAAATTAGGGTAGCAGCATAACCAATACAAAATTTCAACTTAAAAGTGGATGCATTTTTTACTCCCAATCATTTCACATTTTGTACAATATAGCTGTAGCAAAACACAATGTAAAAAAAAAAAGAAACAAAGTAAATAATAACAATGATAAAATAATAATAATAATGTAATCAATATTAATAACAAAAACTACACAATTATGGAAGGTCAAATATACACCTAATAGTCAAACTCTATACTAAAAAGTATAAAGTCTTTGTTCTTAGTCTGAAGAGGAGAATGTGAGAGAAAGCGCACTGGTTATTAAATTAGAAAATGTGTACCTTACAGATTAAAGATGTGGTCCACTACAATATCACATGTGGTATGATGTGTAATGTAGCTGTGTGATTATAAACAACATCTCTGAATGTTCAGTGCAAAGGGAGACATTGGCTTTTACGGAGTTAGCTTAGCAAAGCATAAAGAAAACGAAGTTTGGGGACTTCAAAAAATACATTTGTGTTAATGAGATCATAAACCCTTCATGTTACGTTTGTACACCCGGCCACACCCCTTTGCTGCACAGGGTGTGCAGTAATGTTATAAAAGAGACACTTCCTGGAGCCGATCTGTGAATCACAGCACATTATGTTAGCTGACCAATCAGAGCCTTTTGAGGGTGGCCTTTGAAAGAATTAGGAAATATGATGTTTCATGTCGTTTTCATGTTAGCTGAGTAGCTGTATATAATCTAAGTAAGATATTTGAAAATATAATGTGATTTTCTACAAGTAAAGCATAAGCACACACTGCTTTGCAGCTTATAAACGCAACCAAGTCTTACAAATACACTCTGGACCACCCCTTTAAACCCAAATTGTTGTTGTTTTTTCTGTAGTTTTTTTTTTCCTCCATCCGTTGGTCAATATTTAATCATTCCTTCCGATCAATGATAGTTTTATACGTGCTCTGTCATATCTCTATGTTGCTTTTATCAGCTGTTCTATCCATTTGGGATTGTTTTTTTCAGTCTATATATGTTCAGAGTCTCTGTTCTTTCTGTCTTTATTTTAAATGCCATTGTTACTATTTTTTCATTTTTAGAATTAATATTCCCATTTTAAATAGTTTCTCATATCCGCAGGTATCTCTATCTTTTTTTTTTTACTCATAAGATTTTATCCTTGAGAATATTTAATTTAATTATAGTCATTTTAACAATTAAATAATGAGGCACTGGAGTCTAATAGTATAATAATAAATGTTAACAGAAAAGTTACCAAATCTATTTTAAATTATCAGACTCCCACATGAAAATATACTATAGTAATTTATAGTAAGTAATATAGTGTTTTTTAACCTTACTGACACCTCCAATAGAGATAGAAAGGTTGTGCAATCAACTAAAGTGTTGCTAGAATAGGTCATGTATAGGTTATATGGATGATTGTGGTCTTGTCCATGTGTTGTGTGATAAGGCCATATGTTGATTATTGTGACCGGCCTACATATCCGTTCGTCTGCCATTCATTCTATTTCTATCATTCCTGTACAATTCATTCTATCTTTATTTTTTGTGTGTCATTCTGTCATGTTCTGTCTTTCCATCTGTCGCTCTTTGTCATTTGTCATGTTTAATCACTCTCTGTCCATCTGCTATTTTAGCATTCTTGCTATTCCTTTTATGAATACATGTTGTTCTGTTTGTTTTTCTATACGCAAGGTAATATCATACACAAGGACATGTGAAATATGAGATGCAGATGTTGTGTGTGTGTGTGTGTGTGTGTGTGTGTGTGTTTGTGATCTGTGTCTGTTATGTGGTGAACAGATGGCGCTCTTCTGTTTAGACTGAGCATAGAAAAGTCATCCAACCTGTTAGCTCACATTTCCCTTTGATGTGCACTGCTGTGTTCCTCCTCTGGGGCAGCCAAAACACTTGTTTTCCAGAAAGAGATCAATGTAGGGTGACCAGGGTTACCCTTTTGAAACGAAAAGTCAGACAGCTGTCGGAAACCACAGCAAAAGCAAAACAAAATTTAAAATAGTATGCGTTCAAACACTTACAGGCAATATAAATTATACAAGCTACTATAATCAGGGGTATATTCTGGAAGGCAAGATTAATTTACCATCTGCTAAACCCTGAAATCAACTCTGATCATCTCTAAACCTGCTTTTTCGAGGTGTTGGTTTCAAAAACTCCTAGGAGTAAGTTTAGTCAACTCAGAGTTTGTTAAACCTGAACACAAAAGGCATTCTCAATGCAGAAGCCAAAATCAGCATTAAAACAGACCCAATAAGCAGTGTGCCACACCACTTCAGTTTAAGGGCAAGATACATTCTCAAAGCCTGTTGCTTTATTATATATAAATCTTTAATCTTTTATTTGTAAACAAAAATTCTTATGTTTTTATAGTTGGTAATTATACATGAAATGGACAATTATCAGAAGGAAAATATAGGTTTATGTATTTTAAATGATGGTTTTGCTTCCGCATTTGTTACACAGCGAAATATATTTCTGTAATAAAATCACACGAGAGCTCTGGTTTCACCCACAAGTCCAAAAACGGGGTATAGGTGAATTGGATAGGCTAAATTGTCTGTAGTGTGTGTGTGAATGGGAGTGTATGGGTGTTTCCTAGTGATGGTTTGCAGCTGGACGGGCATCCGCTGTGTAAAATATATGCTGAATAAATTGGCGGTTCATTCCACTGTGGCAGCCCCTGATTAATAAAGCGACTAAGCTGAAAAGAAAATGAATGAGTGAATGAATGAATGAAAATTACTTTAGAGATGCATTTTTTTAAAGCGTTACAAAAAATAATAACACCGTTCCACCCTGCAATTTAAGTATAAATTAAATAACAATACAAATAAACTTTTATTAATATAATAATAATAATAATTATTATTATTATTATTATATAATTGAATGTTGGAACTGAACACTGAAGTTATCCACTTACATATCCGTAAACTTATCTGGATATGTTACATAACCTGAATCTTGTGATTGGTCGGATTGGTCTGAAAGAATATTATTTAGGAATGTATAGCATTAAAAAACAACAAACAAATGAATCTGTAGAACAGTTGCGTAAGTGTATAAGTTCTACTACTAAATGCAAGGCTTGGTATTCTATGAAATATTTTGTTGTATTTTTATTATATATATTTTTTTATTTTTCAGAAAACATTGCAATGAATGACTACTATTGTTAATCGCATTTTAAATGTCTTTGCAAGTGTCCCATAATCCATCCTAAACTGCTGCAGGCAAGAACACCTCCTCAAATGTCAGGAAGCACTAAAAAGCAGCTTAGTAGTTATATTGACAATGCACTGGAAGACAAACAAGAATCAAATGATCAAATGTTGCCTTAAATTTTTTCCTAGGTTACCCATCTCCTCTGGGTGGTTCGGATCACGCCCCCAGCCCGGTACCTGCTAATGGCCCACCATCTGGCCCCATGATGCCCTCTGGTCCTGGTGCTATGCCTATGGAAGGCGGAGACCCGCAGGCAATGGCTCAACAGAACCGGAGTGGAGGTGCAGGTGGTGTTGCAGGGCCAGGACCCAGCGGAGGACCTCCAAACGCAGGTGGCCCTGGTGGTGCTGGCGGACCCACTCCTTTCAACCAAAACCAACTTCATCAGCTGCGGGCACAGATCATGGCCTATAAAATGCTTGCTCGCGGGCAGCCTTTACCAGATCACCTACAGATGGCAGTGCAGGGAAAGCGACCCATGCCCGGCATGCAGCAGGGGATGCCCAACATGCCCCCTGCTTCAGGACAAGGAGCAGGACCTCCTGGACCTGGGGTTCCCGGTCCTGGTGGACCCAACTACAATAGACCACATGGTACTTTAAAATAATTTCACAGCTCTTCAAAATTCTGAAATAGTAACTGCTAAAACAATGGTAGGCGAAACATTAGTGCATTTCAATTGTTTTAATCTTAACTATGTTAAAGGAATGGTTGGACCAAACATGCCTCCTCCAGGACCCTCTGGTGTACCTCCAGGCCTGCAAGGACAACCCACCAATGGACCACCTAAACCTTGGCCTGAAGGTCAGTAAACTGTGTAAACGATCTCTAGTTGTTGCCAATAAGCAAGTGAAGTTAAACTTTACTGGGTGTTTTAGGCTACAGAGCCACATACTTACCTTGACTTTGTAATCCCAGGACCCATGGTGAACGCTGCTGCCCCCGCAAGTGCCCCACAGAAGCTGATACCCCCTCAGCCCACAGGCCGCCCTTCTCCAGCACCACCGTCAGTTCCTCCCGCTGCCTCCCCTGTCATGCCCCCTCAGACCCAGTCTCCAGGTCAGCCAGCCCAGCCACCGATGGTGCTGCACCAGAAACAGAACCGCATCACACCCATCCAGAAACCCCGGGGTCTAGACCCGGTGGAGATCCTCCAGGAAAGAGAGTACAGGTGAGATGAGTGTGACCTAATGCAGGGGTTCTCAAAGTGGGGGTCGGGACCCCTCGAGGGGTCGCGGGACAATGAAGGGGGGGGTCGCCAGGTGATTTAAAAAAATCTATTTATTATTATTAAATCGTATAAGAATGACCATATTTTATCCATAACCTACAGAAGAGAAAAAATATAGTCGTTTATAATTACTATATAGTTACTATAGTAGCTTATAGTTACTAGTTCTATTGGATTGCAACCCCAGTGGTAATTACATTATATTAAAGACACAGCAATAGCGTCAGATGCAGCAGATGGATTTTATAACACCAGGTTAAAGTTTCTGGCCCATTTACAGCACTGACATTAAACGAAGAATATACCTGGGTGTATCTGTGTGTGTGTGTGACATTGCATGCAAGGTTTCTGTATTCATAACCAGGATATTGGGGGTCGCGAGTCACTGGCATCGTCATATTGGGGGTCGCAGGCTGAAATGTTTGGGAAGCCCTGACTTAATGCATTCAGGAAATCATTCCTTTATGTTAACTGGATTCACCAATGTTTACTGTTGTTGTTGTTTCCACCTGTCAGGTTACAGGCACGTATTGCGCATCGTATTCAGGAACTGGAGAATCTTCCAGGCTCTCTGGCTGGAGACTTGAGGACCAAAGCCAACATTGAGCTCAAGGCACTTAGACTTCTGAACTTTCAGAGACAGGTAAAATTTGCGTCATTAATTCGATAACTATAATGATTGTATCATTGTTATTATTATTTAGAGATCTTTAAAGAAAACCTCCTGTTGTTGATGTGAACACAGCTCCGTCAGGAAGTGGTAGTGTGTATGCGGCGTGATACGGCCCTGGAGACTGCACTCAACGCCAAGGCCTACAAGCGAAGTAAGAGACAGTCCCTGCGCGAGGCTCGTATCACTGAGAAACTGGAGAAACAGCAGAAGATCGAGCAGGAACGCAAACGCAGACAGAAACACCAGGTACTGCACTGTTTTTTTTTTTACACTCTTGTCTAATTTGCAGAATTCAGAAGCATGTTAAACGTGTGCAACACACTCTAAACCCTAAAATGAAGCAAAGGTAGTAGTAATGAACAACTATTCTCTTGCTTTGTTTGTAGGAGTATCTCAACAGTATCCTGCAGCATGCAAAGGACTTCAAGGAATATCATCGTTCCATCACCGCAAAGATGCAGAAGTTGACCAAAGCCGTAGCCACGTACCACGCCAACACTGAGCGAGAGCAGAAGAAGGAGAATGAGCGTATCGAGAAGGAGAGAATGAGAAGGCTTATGGTGAGGAGAGATGGTCTTTCTACAGCCTGTTTTTTGGAATTAAGATGCGTTTTCAGTAAACTGAAATTCACATGTTGTGTCTTGCATGCTCAAGTGATTTTTTTTCTAATGGAGACGTGCGTCAAGCATGTTAATATCTAAATAGTGATTCGCTTTCCTGCAGAGCAGAGTTTGAAACGTCTCAGATTTTCAGAATGCCGCAAGCGCACCATGCACCTTGTGACCAGAACCAACCAATCAACTTACACATTCTGTTGTACAAAATTCAGTTTTTTTTTTTTTCAGTGTTTTGAACACTGAACTGACAGTAATACAACAGGCTTAATATACCATTTAACAATAGCAGTCAGAGGAAAAACAACTAACATTTGATATTTATACACCTTCCTTAAAAGATAAGTAGAATAAATAAAATAATACAAAAAATAATAATACTACTATCAAATGTATAATATTAATAATAAATCATTGAAAAGTACACATTAAGGCTTTCGAGACATGCACAGTTCAATTTAGCGATAGTTTAAATTCAACTTTTCTTCATGTATAAAACTTTTATCAGCAAGAGTTTGTCAGTGGTGGTGCCTTTAAGTGTGCAGCTAATCACTGTTAATCAACACTTGTTAATCAACAACAGACTCTACAGGTAGACAAGGTCTAAAGCACATTTAAATTGTGATGGATGATGTACACCTTGCCTTTTTCACTTCCTTGTAGACAAATATGTATTGGCCCGTTTCTGCTGAGTCGTACGGTCACCTTTATCAGGCTTGCATTTCCACTGCCAAAAGGGTACCATTGGCAGGGTGTACCACAAAATTCAGTCAATGTCATTCTCGCTTGAGGAAATGTCAAAGTAAAGCTGTACGAGTTGTTCACGAGTGGTTTCTCATTAGGTGCTTTAAATAAAATGTATTATTATTATTAATATTATTATTATTGTTGTTATAAATATTATCATGGTTTTGATTTGACAACTGCTAACCGATAGAGTAAAAACTGTTAGATGATTTAAACGTCTGAAGAAAGTATCATCTGTTTGTGTTTCTCCCAGGCTGAAGATGAAGAGGGTTACAGGAAGCTGATCGATCAAAAGAAGGACAAACGTTTGGCGTACCTGCTGCAGCAGACCGATGAGTATGTGGCCAATCTCACAGAGCTTGTCAGAGCTCACAAAGCAGCTCAGGCCCTCAAAGACAAGAAGAAGAAGAAGAAAAAGAAGGTGAGAAAATGAAATGGATTTGGAAAGGCTGTGTAATAGAATCTAAATCTTGATGTCTTTAATTGTTTGTCCAGTAGAGAGTGAGATAATACTGTCTGTTTTTTTCCGCTCTCAGAAGCCAGAGAACGCTGAAGGTGGAGCTCCTGCGCTTGGTCCTGATGGAGAGGTGAGATCTGGAGTTGTGTTGGCTGGTCATTTAAGTTAATCTGTCTTTAGTGACAATTCAACCTTTAAAGCCAGGTTTTAACTACATTATATCAGGTCAAATTTGATGTTGGGTGTAGTGAATAAATAAAAAAAGCAATAAATTACCTGAATAATTCATTTCATTTGCCAAATGGGAAAAACAGGCTTTAGATTTCACCTCCGAAGACATAAATTATGATATCACTCAGTTGCTCTAATTTTATAACTTTTTAAAGTGTTTAATGAGTAATTAGGGCTGGGGGATTTGGCCTAAAATTAAGTAGTTACAGCTTTTTTGAGAGATGCCAAGGCTGTGCCGGACTGTACACGTGTGCTTGACAGAAGTATATTATAAGATAATTTAATAAATATAAGTCATAATATAATAAGTATAAATTAGCCATAACAGAGCGGGGTCACGTGACTCCACACATGGTACTAGGGAAAATAATTTTTAAAAATTACCTGGAAAAATTAGTTTGATTATAGGTTCCCATTGTTGATTTCAATGAATCACCCAGCCTTGAGAGTAATTAAATGAACACCAGTATAGCATATACATAATGAACAGCAAAATGTATTTAATATTTTTGCTTTTTATTTTTTTTATAACTTATTTATTTGTAGAATTACTTGTTTATATAAGATGTTTTTATCAGAAATGCAGTATCATCATTATAGTAGATATTGGTGCTACATAATGCTTCTGAAATGGCATGAATTCTTGTATATTAGAATATTTTATATTATTTAACCCATAATTTCTGTTCTGCCATTTATGTAAGTCTTTGAATGCATATAACTGGAAATGATGGAAATGTATTAGTCAAAAACAGTGGTAATGTTGTGCGCTAATCTAATACTATGTTTTTTTTTTTTCTTGTATTATAGCCTCTGGATGAGACTAGTCAAATGAGTGACCTGCCGGTGAAGGTGATTCACGTGGACAGTGGGAAGATCCTCACTGGCATGGACGCTCCTAAAGCTGGACAACTGGATACTTGGCTGGAGATGAATCCAGGGTGAGAGAGACACACTTTGGCAATTTTATCTAAATGGGTTATTTCTTGAGTATCTCATATAAAAATTGTTGTAAAGAGAACGACTGTTTTTTTTTTGTTTTTTTTTATCCAATAACCCAAACAGTATTTTTCTTGAATATAAAGTTGTAATAATAACAGTAAATTGCTGAAATTGGTCTGTGTGTAAATGCAGGAGAATAATTGCTGGTTTGAACATGTCTCAGATTAGCACGTTGCAAATTTGTACATGTTCTCCAGCCAATCAGATCCTTCTGATGCTGATGATACATCCTCAGATATTGTCACATAATTCTTCAGAAAAAAATTTATTACACCGATCAATTGTTATTTGTTTTTCATCATTAATTATCAATACTAAATAATTGAATACATGTTGATAATAATGTTGAATACAGTTTATTCCTGCTTTATAGTTTTGTGAAAACTGATCCATTTAACATTTTAGGATACTTTGAAAAGAAAGTTCAAAATAACAGAATTTATTTGAAGCAATCTTTTTTTTAAATACTTTCACAAATTATATATGTTTTTATTTTAAATGTAATATGTCTTTGATTATACACAAGTGCATTTGTGCAAAGTAAATATATATTTTTAATGGTACTTTTTTACAAAGTGGCAGTTTTAAACACTGATGATAACAAATGTTCACAGTCATGCATCACTAAAGACTGTAATAATGAATCTTTCTGCCAATCATCTTTCTAGCGTTTAACCCATATTTTTGATCAGATGAATGCAGCCTTTGTGAACAGGCTTTTTTTTTCTAAAGCCTTTAACATCTTGCTTTTGATCAGTAGTGTACAAGAATGGTTTGGAGTCATGCTGATTTGTTTGTTTTCTGTAGGTACGAGGTGGCCCCGCGCTCAGACAGTGAAGATAGTGGCTCAGATGAGGAAGAGGTGCTTATATCGGTGTTTTTGTTCAGAGTCTCTTAAACATGCTGCTTTCTGCAAAGGCTTTAAATGCACTTGAAAAGAAAACTGTTTATACGTGTTGTTTTTTGTTTTTTGCTGCCTTGAGCTGTCAGGAAATAGGCCATCAACAGGATAAGATTAGTAGCTAGTTAATCTTTGAGATAGTAGTGCCATGACTGGATAATTATAATAAATGGCTTTCCTAATAAACATTTTGAGCTTCTAATATTGGTGGCCAATATTAAATATCAAGATTTTAGTTTTCCCCCCAAAAATAAATGTATATTTGTTGAGCCAAGTAATAGTGTTCAGTAAACTATGTATATATAATGTTTATTATAGCGGATTATATATATATATATATATATATATATATATATATATATATATATATATATATATATATATATATATATATATATATATATATATATATAATTTAAATGATTATATATAAATATTTGTTTTACAATATTAAATTAAAAATGTAAAAATAGATTAATGTTTGTCTAGTTTGGTTTAAAATTCTTTATTAATTCTAATTGTGATTAATTTTATATATTTAATCACAAATTAATTGTAAGTGATTTGCGAAATTGTTTAGATTTACTTTCATTAGTTAATTTAATTTAAGCTATTTCTATATATGTATGTTTTTTCAATTTACAAATTAATTTTATTTAGCACAAGTTATATCTGATTGTTTAGATATTTTGCAATTTATGACTTGCCATAATTATGTGAATGTAAAATGTAGAATTAACAATGTCTCAAGATTTGTCCATCTTACTGTATGTCCATCTATTTTGATGCTTTAAAGGATGATGAGGAAGAGCCTCAGCCCTCTCAGGCCCCGACAGAGGAGAAGAAGGTGATTCCTGATCCAGACAGCGAGGATGTTTCTGAGGTTGATGCTCGTCACATTATTGAGTGAGTCATTGGATTTAGCCTGGCTACATGAGCTCTTGCTCATTTAATCATTCTGTTGTCATAATTGTAGTTATAAGTGAATGAAATCCATGATGTGTCTTACAGACATGCCAAGCAAGATGTAGACGATGAATACGGGAACTCTGCATTCATTCGGGGCCTGCAGTCATATTATGCTGTGGCCCACGCCGTCACAGAGAAGGTGGAAAAGCAATCGAGTCTGCTAGTGAACGGGCAGCTCAAACAATATCAGGTAGAAAAAGATATATTACTCTACAGTTTTTACTTTATTACAAACATGCTCTGTTTTAAAAATGTTTTAAACTAATTCCTGAGGTGCAGCTGATCACAGAGAGTTGGAACAGATCTTTTGGTCTCAGTGTCTTTGCAAATCCTATTCTGTGAACACGTTTATATGCATTGTATGCAACCCCCTCTACCATTCAGTGTGACCTTTTTTTCGACGTAATGCTTTTCTCTGAAGATACGTAACTTTTTCAGTTATTAATTATCATCACCGATCTCAGTTACCACAAAAGATCCCAGAAAATACTAAGATATGGATATAAAAACGAAAAATACACAGAGAGATTCTTGTTAATCTGGTGGCTTGTGCTTATTGCTTTCGTTCCGTCCACAGATTAAAGGTCTGGAGTGGCTGGTGTCTCTGTATAACAATAACCTAAATGGCATTCTGGCTGATGAAATGGGTTTGGGCAAAACTATCCAGACCATCGCACTCATCACCTACCTCATGGAGTTCAAACGCCTCAACGGACCCTTCCTTATCATCGTCCCCCTCTCGTAAGTCACTGGAGTTGCATGATACCAGAGGAAGAATTTGACAATATTTAGGTTTATGGATGAACGAAAAAATGTAAAAATATGAATATTCTGTAAATTATCGGGGTGATTTGTGAGTGCGTCTAGATCAGAGATGTCCAAAGTTGGCCTATGATAACCCATGGTTTGGCCCACTATCCCATCTGAAAAGAGAGGAAAAATGGGGGAGGGGCAGGGGTATGCCTTTAATAGAGATTGTCATTTCTAATTTAACACAATCTTTTATTTGTTTATTTTATTGTTAAGCTACAAAAAAGAAAGCTTGAATTAAATATTGGGAATGGATGAGATTTATTTAAATGTGCATTGAACTCAATTGTGTTATAAATAGAATTTATGTTAGTTTGTTTTCATTGTAATACGTTCATTATAAAATGTAAAAAAATTAGGGTGTATTAGCTAGCCCAATACGTTAAAGTCTATTTATTTATAAATATTATTTCAAAGAAATTGGGAAATTAGTCTTATAAATTTACTATCGGCCCTCAGATCTAAATTGTTTGTTTTTTGGCCCTTTATAAGAAAATATTTGGGAATCTCTGATCTCGATGGCAAAAAACAGTTAAATAAATCCAAATACATTTTTATGGGAATTAGGCTTTCTAGAATTGAACAGTTTTGGGTGTAGTAAGGATTTTTTTGGCATGTATTGTAGATTTGATGTTATGATTTTAGTGTCATTCATTTAAAATTGTTATTATAGTTAATAAAGTATTCTATTTAAATAGGAAATTTATTATAACTTATGGTATGTCATATACTATATTAGCACACCCTGTATATATATTTTCTTTATGGTATATTATGTACACTTTGCATTTTAATCTCAAGCATTTTTTTCTGGACAATAAAATATGCTGTGTAGAAATATTCATTATACACTTTTCCATCATCAATAGTGATATTTATTTATTTACTGTGAGCTGAGATGCAGCAAAACGATAACAAAATGTTCCAGTTATCCACATGATACAGCTCTTTACCCACTATGATTTGGGGTAATATTAGTACTTGAGAGGCAGTGCTCACCAAATATAAAATAAACTTGTATTGGGTCACACTGGGCCTGGGATATCTTTATTTTTAGCAGATAATCATGCACCTCTCTTCAAAAATAATCAACCCATGGGCATTGCCAAGATGCATGAATGATTAGTGATTTTTCTGTTGTCTTATAGGACTCTGTCGAACTGGGTGTACGAGTTTGATAAGTGGGCTCCATCTGTGGTGAAAGTTTCTTACAAGGTGATTTAAATCAAATGCTGTAATACAAAATAAACCACAACCGAAGAACCCTGTAGGATATTTAACACATTTTTTTTTTTTGCTTATTTTCATCTTAGGGCTCTCCTGCTGCTCGCCGTGCGTTCCTTCCCATTTTGCGCAGTGGCAAATTCAACGTACTGGTCACTACTTATGAATACATCATCAAAGATAAGCAAGTGCTGGCCAAGGTATTAACCTGACCTTTAATCATTAATCATTCTCAGACCAGTGTTTATTCAGTGTCTGATGATGCCTTCTCTTCCAGCTCCGTTGGAAGTACATGATCGTGGATGAAGGTCACCGCATGAAAAATCACCACTGTAAACTGACTCAGGTATTAAATACGCACTACCTGGCACCCCGGCGTGTGCTGCTAACTGGCACTCCACTGCAAAACAAGCTGCCCGAGCTGTGGGCGCTGCTCAACTTCCTGCTGCCCACCATCTTCAAGAGCTGCAGCACCTTTGAGCAGTGGTTCAACGCGCCCTTCGCCATGACTGGAGAGAAGGTAAAATGGTTTTCACAACAATAACAGTAACTATAAGGATAATGTGTTAAAGGGGCCATATACTGTATTGGTTTAATAAGTTAAAATGTTCTCTGATATCTACTTAGTAGGTTTATGGCTTCAGAAAGTAAACAAAAGAAATCTTCAGAAACGCTTTTATAAGCTAATTTATTATCTTAAATACCCCTAGAATATCTGCTCTACTCAACTTTGACCTGCTGCGATTTCAGACACTCATACACACAGAGCATGATGCAAGCTGAACACAGACAAATATAACCCAATCAGAGTAACCTTAACCTATTATGCTCACCAGATCTGTTGTGGGTAAAAACTAAATTATGATTAAACTTGACAAAAGAGAGTGAAAAGAGAGATGTATTGCATTGTATTTTGAGCTACATTCAAAGAGAAAACAGCCACGATTCAATATCAGCTTCTGTATGAACGGATGACAGTTGAGGTGAGTGATTTGACAAGATTCAAGAGTCTACATGTGTTTGTTAATACACATATGCTTCACATTTCACAATAAACATGATAAATTAACAAAAGATGTAACCAAGCATACCATATGCCTCTTCAGAGTGGAGAGGAATAAGTGTATAATCTGTAAATCTTGGATTTTGCATCCTGAGGCGAGTTTTAAACATGTCTTATGCTGTTTGGCGCTTGTGTTTTTACAATAAAAGTCCAACATGCATAGGAAGTGAAATACACACTTAAAATAACTAAGGGAGGAAAATGATCACTGGTATCACTAGAAAACGTTTGGCTTATCAAACACAGCCTGAGGTGTGCATATTAATAATTTCAGGGCTTTTGTTTGCTCTCAGAGCTGCAGGTGAGTTGTGTTCTCTTGATTATGTCAGTTGCTCATCAGGTCAGGATGAATGACCTAAAGTAAGGATGCATGCAAATACAGAAGACATAGCTCATGAGTCTCGTCACAGTTTGTTTTGTCTTCTGATTGGCCCATTGTTTACCTGGGTTTTACACTTGTGGAATTGACATTAATACGATGAAACTGGTGTCTGAGGCACACAGTATGCCCATATCCATATATTGATCGTTTATTATTTTACTATGCCTTGGTATACCCAGATTTTCATCATAAGGCACCTTTGTAATGTTAATTTTCAGCTTTTTAGAAGTGCACACTGCAGTTTTGTCATCTGCTGCTTTAAAAAGTTGCACTCAAAATGGTCAGTCTCAGGATTGCCAGGTTTTTGCAACAAAACTAGCTTAATTGCCAGTCAAAATTAGCCCAATAATATCAAAACACAATAAAATATGCCACTTTCCATTTGTAAAATGCATATTTGACATTGCTTTATGAATCATATATGGTTTGTTCCTTGAAAATTACTGTATATACGGTATATTCCAAAGCATGCTAATAGGACTTTTAATTTGCCAGTAACCTGGGTTAAGCGCTTCCGCTGAACTGAATGCAACTGCAAAATCAGCGTGTTGAAGGGCTGTTTTCTTTAAAAATCAGCGATCTCCACTAGCTGAGTGATATCCAATATGAAGTGGATCTCAGATTTTCTTTTATAATATGAGCATTTATTTTACCACAGTATATTCAATTTAGCTTCTGCGCTAACCTGCCGATTTTTGTCTCATTTTACACTTGAGCTACTAAATGAATGCCATAGTCTATTTAACTAATTGTATTTTAATTACATTACAACATCAATGCTGTAAAAGATTGAAAAAAATGGAAAAAATTCACAATAACAGGTCACCGGAAGTTTACCAGTATGGGAACAACACTAGCTTGGCATATACCCTATTAGTGTTTTAAAGAAAAGAAAATTGACAGCTTACCTTAAACATTTGCAACTGGAAAAAACTACTGAAAGTGATTTCAGCTATATTATTTAGATGTGTAGTTAACAATTGCAGAACTTGATACTGTTTTTGTTTTTAACATGCCTTACGGAGATATGTTTGTAGTTGGTTCATTAGTACATTTAAATGAGTGAGAATAAAGTAAAATTGTGTTAGTTTTTGTGTCATTTGGAACATTAAAGTTTTGATCTTGTAATAAAGGTGGACCTAAATGAAGAAGAAACCATCCTGATCATCCGTCGTCTGCACAAAGTGCTTCGGCCCTTCCTGCTCAGGAGACTTAAGAAGGAAGTAGAGGCGCAGCTACCAGAGAAGGTTTGTTCTAAGCAAAAGACGTTATTTGTATTCATTTTAATTAGATTTTTTTCCCTCACTCCCTTTTCCTCCTCTTTCGTAGAATGTTTACAGCATACTCTCTTTCTCGTTTATGCACTAATGTAACAAAACCACAGTAAAATGTGAAATTCAATTCTACAAGTAAAGGATTAAATGCTTTTTTTTTTTTTTTTGGCTAAATCTCTACTACACTTATGTATGTCTGCCTTTTTGCGTGTAGGTGGAATATGTGATCAAGTGCGACATGTCGGCTCTTCAAAGAGTGCTGTACAGGCACATGCAGGCTAAAGGAGTGCTGCTCACTGACGGCTCTGAGAAAGACAAGAAGGTGACTAAGAAATGCTTCACATCCAGAATGTGTCTAGATGGTTCAACATCCATTTCTAGCATCTCATCTTTCTGTGTGTTACAGGGCAAAGGGGGCACTAAGACACTGATGAACACTATTATGCAGCTGAGGAAGATCTGTAACCACCCGTACATGTTTCAGCACATTGAGGTGATCATTTACTCACACATACTCTATTTATGAATTCATTTATATCCTGTTTGTTTATCTGTTAGTAATGCATGCATGCGTGTTATCTGTTTTGCAGGAATCTTTCTCTGAGCACCTGGGCTTCACTGGAGGCATCGTTCAGGGGTGAGCAGAACTACTTCTCTTATAATAAGAACACCTTTGTATTTTATTTGCATCTCATCATGTCTTCTGGTGTTTTACAGGTCTGATTTGTACCGTGCCTCTGGTAAATTTGAGCTGCTGGACCGCATTCTGCCAAAGCTCCGCGCCACCAACCACAAAGTGCTGCTCTTTTGTCAGATGACCACACTCATGACCATCATGGAGGACTACTTTGCTTACCGCAACTTCAAATACCTCCGCTTAGACGGTAAGTCATGTTCCTTGTTATTTAAGGTCATTAATAGTTCATTTAAAAGCATCACAGGGCCACCGCAGGTCCTTAAAGTCTTCAATTAAGTTTTCTTTTCAAAGGACCTTAAAGTCCACATGAACCAGAAGCAGAGGCTGTTAATGTCATTTCATTTTATTTTTTTCTGTATTGTGACGCAATTCCTAGAGAAACAAAATATTAAATGAAAAACAAGTGAGCATGGCTTTTTGTTTCTACTCTGAGCTGACTAGATGTGGTAAAGTAGCCATTTTATTCAGGAAGATCTGGAAAAGGGTTTTAGGAGAGTTTTACAAACTAACGCCCGACTCACTCAGTCATCAGTGTCAACGCATCTCGTTCACTTTGAATGGGTGACGTGAAGCATTGCCGAACTTAATTATGGATCCATCGCCGCTGCTTCAGTGGCATTGCTTGCTGCAGGAGTTTGGAATTTCTCAACTTTTCAATCACCAAGCTTCGGTCTATCAGATAATTTTATGCAAATACCCCAGCTCGTGCAGTTGCAGATTGCGGACTAATTTCATTGGCTGATTCAGCTATCTCGATCACGTCAGCCCCAACTTCAGACACGCCCTTTGTCAAGCATGAAGTTTCTGAAGTTTCGTGTAAATACACGATAACCGACGACAACTCTTCGCAATTTCTTTTTGTTGTTATAGCACTGTCAAAACTGACAGTTGGAGGGGCGTGTTGAACTATGTTAACCACACCCATTACCTCAGACAGAGGTAATCTAAAAATGTAACTGGAAGCAAACAGGAAGTGCATTTTCAGGTTTCAACTAGTTTACAAGAGCAAACAATTTTTTATTCTTCATGACATGCACATGAATTGTTCACCACAAAACTAGCAATGTGTGCTAACAAAATCTATATGATTAGTTTTAATTTCATGAGTACTTAAAGTCCTTCACATTCGATAGGTCTTAAATGTTTTATTTGCATTACCACAAAAAAATCACTGTATTTGTTCGATACATTAATATTTATGATCATTGGACAGACCCTTTTTTTTCTCTGGTAGTTGTGTTTTCAGAGAGAACTAAAGTAGCCAATCAAACCGTTCTTAGGCCGTACTCACACTAGGTACAGTTGCCTCGAACCGGGCCAAAGCACGCTTGTCCCCCCTCCCGTCTCCCCCGACGGCCCGCGCTCACACCATATCGGGCCTCGGCACGCTTACGTCATCGCTGCTGCGCTGTTCAGAAGCGCTCTCTATGGCAAGCCTTTTTAGCATTTAAATCTTTGTTCTGACTCCATAAATATATTTAGAGATATCTCTAATTATATTTTGACTAGTCATAATTATAATTCGACTAGTCAGAATAACAATTAGAGATATCTGCAATTGCAATTGTACTAGTACGAAATCAGATTGGAGATATCTGCAAATATATTATTACTAGTCATATTCCTCCATTGAAAAATATTTGCAGATATCTCTAAATGAGTTTTGACTAGTCACAATTGTAATTAGAGATATCTCTAACTGAGTTTTTACTGGTCATACATTTGGAGATGTCTTTAATTCGTAATATTTAGAGATATTTACAAATATATTTGAAGATATCTCTAATTAATTTACTAATAGTCGAATTACAGTTGTAGATATCTTGAGTTGGATTTTTGACAAGTCAAAACTCAGAGATATCTGCAAATATTTTTCAATGGAAGTCAATGGAGGAATATGACTACTAATAATATATTTGCAGATATCTCCAATCTGATTTCGTACTAGAACAATTGTAATTGCAGATATCTCTAATTGTCATTCTGACAAGTCGAATTATAATAATGACTTGTCAAAATATATAATTATATCTCTAAATATATTTATGGATAGTCAGAACAAGGTTTAAATGTTAAAACGGCTTGCCACACGCTCTCACTCAGCAGCACAGTGGAGATTTCTCTAGTCATATCCTTTCAGTCGTTTGTTATGCAGTGACATGCAGTCAAATATTTCGCCAAACAGTCCTTAGGGATGCGGGGACACGCAGTCAGATATTTTACCGAACAGATCCGCCACTTTTGGCGCTCATAAATAATCATAAAGCTCTCGTGCTGCAGGAATGAGGTCTGCTGAGGGCGCGCAGCTGGCGTGCAGTGAGGAGTTTGCGTCTTTAATAAACTACGGCAGTTTGCGATCACTGAACAGTAAGAATGATTAATAAATCCATATCAAACAGTCCCTTAAAAGTCACGTCTCGCTTTCGGTTTCGGGCTTTGGCGCGTTTCGCGCTCACACACAAGCGTACCGCGCCAAAGCCCAAGTGTACCGCGCTCAGGCACACCTCTTCCAACCGGGCCAGGGCCGGCCAAGTGAACCGTGCTTGAGCCCGATTCAGTGCACTCACACTTCTCAAACGATCCGGGAAACGGGCCTGGGCACGGTACGGATGGCATAGTGTGAGTAAGCCCTTAGCTATGAGTCCTGATGTAAATAATATATCTATCTACATGTATATTTGTAGCAGGTTTGGTGGTCTTAAATTGAATATAATTTGCTATTAAAAAGTCTCTAATTTATCTTGATAAACTCTGAATCAAGTTACAGTCCATTTATCACGCTAACTTCTTTCATTTGTCATTGTAGGAACCACTAAGGCTGAGGATCGTGGCATGTTGCTGAAGAACTTTAACGATCCTTCCCATCAGTACTTCATTTTCCTGCTGAGCACCAGAGCAGGGGGTTTGGGGCTGAACCTGCAGTCTGCCGACACTGTCATCATCTTTGACAGCGACTGGAACCCTCACCAGGTACAATACTGACATTTTTTGAAGTTTTGTAACAGAATTGATTGTCTTATATCTAATCACTGTAAAATTGTAATATTCTGACGATTTCGACTGTTCCGTTTATTCGATTTCATAAAATGTTCGCATAAACGTATAGTAGCCATTAGTGTTTATTAATTTCGTTATGGAATCCTATGGAATTTTTTGTTTAATACAGGAATCAAAACTAAATTGTAATATTGAGATGATTTTTAAATATTTTATTTATTAGATTTAATAGAATATTTGAATAAATGTAGAATAGGTGTTAGCTTACAAATTTTTCAAAAGCTTTGAAAAGTGCTTATATTTTGGATAAAGTGCTTAAAACTGCTTGAAAATGTTAATATCAAATGTTCATGTTTAGAACAATTGTTCATTTGTTGCTTTCATAATTTACTTGATCATTTTCATTATAATTTAATAATTTACAGACTTAATGGTTAATAATCAAGTAGCCAATTTTAACAACAAGAGTAAATTAGAGCAAACGAAAACATTTTCAGAAATTAAAAATGTCGCTTTGAATAGAATACTATACTGTTCAACACTAAGATATATCATCTGATATAATGTGATGCTAGTCATGCCACACTTGTTGGGGATAAACAAACAAACCTGAAAAGTGCTTAAATTTGACTTCATATTATTCAGTGTCTCTGAACACCTCTTTCTTTTGTCTATCTGATAGGATCTACAGGCTCAGGATCGAGCCCATCGCATCGGGCAGCAGAATGAGGTGCGTGTGCTGCGTCTGTGCACTGTGAACAGTGTGGAAGAAAAGATCTTGGCTGCTGCCAAATACAAACTCAATGTGGACCAGAAGGTCATCCAAGCCGGTATGTTCGACCAGAAGTCCTCCAGCCACGAGCGCAGAGCTTTCCTGCAGGCCATCCTGGAGCACGAAGAGCAGGATGAGGTTCGGATTCTCCTCTACAATGCACTGATTTTGATGTCTTGATAAAACCATCTGCGTTTCCTGTAGCTAACATTCACTCTTTCTTTGCTTTTTGTTGCGTCACAGGAGGAAGATGAAGTACCTGATGATGAAACTGTTAATCAGATGATCGCCAGAAGCGAGGAAGAGTTCGACCACTTTATGGTCAGCAGTGCTGCTTTTTTTTTTCTCTTTCTTTCTCTCGTTCTCTTTCTTTCTTTTTAATTCTTTTCTCTTTCTTTTTTTCCTGTCTTTCTTTTTTCTGTTTTTTTCTTGTTTTTGTGTTCTTTCATTTCTTTCTTCTTTCTTTCTTTTTACTTATGTTGCTTCAGTGGCGTAGCACAAAAAGCAGAGGCCCCCCTGCAGGGATCGCTGACGGGGCCCCCTGATGAAGGGAGGGGGGGGGGTAACGTCATACGTCAATTTGCATTGATCACTGACGTCATCACGTTCTACCGTTTCTGTTTGTTTAACAGCCTATGGTTCATAAAGGGGTATTTATAATTGCACTACACTTTATATAAGCATGTTAATTTAACTAAATTTATTGCTGTTTGAATACAGTATGTCATTATAGATGTGTAGTGAATGTGCAGTAATCTCTCATATGTAATAAACTCAGACAAGTTCAGAAACTGTCACTAATATCTGTGATTGTGAACAAGAAAAGAATAAACGGTCCAATTAAATTGTTAAAATAAAGTAGAAGTAGATCGGTTTGACTGTACAAGGGAAATACCTTCACACTGCCTGTGCTAAATCATTTGTCGTCGGTACGCAGAGGGGTGATCTGCTCTCGGGCTGCAGGTGGGAGAGGCTGCTGTTGCGGACTGACTGAGCCGCCTGTCAGTGCTGTGAGGCGGGGGAGGGGCCGGCGGCATCACACGCAGCTCGTTGAGAAGAGTAGGGACGGTACAGTATGGAAAAATGACAGTCTAAAAAAATCTCCAATAACACAAAAAAAGTCGCTAGATTTGTCGCTAAGGGGGTCTGAAAAGTCGCTAAATCTAGTGACAAAGTCGCTAAGTTGGCAACATTGGCGGCAAGCAATCAGAATGAAGTAGTCCACCGCTTGAGAAGTGTTCAGAGATCACAGACGTGTGAACTTTGGTTCCGACCAGAGTTGTTCCCAAGAGTTTGATTATTGCGTTCGCCGGTGGATTTTTAATTATTGAAAATCACGACGACGCGGGGCCCCCTAATCACGCAGGGCCCCCCCGCGATGCGTGCCCTGCGGGCCCGTCCGCTACGCCACTGTGTTGCTTTTTGTTCCTTCTTTCTTTTTTTCTCTTTCTTTTTTCTTTCTCTTTTCCATTTCTATTTTCTTTCTTACGTTCTTATTTCTTTTTTCTTTTTCGCTCTTCCTCTTCTTTCCTTTTTATTTTTTACTTTTACTTTTTTGCTTTTTTTCTTCTTTCTTTTCACTTTTTCTTTTTTTCATTCTTTTCTTTCTTTCTATTTCTTTTTTTCTAATTCTCTTTTCTTTTCATTATTTTTTCCTCTACATATTTTTCTTTCATTTTTTTCCTCTTTCTTTTTTTTTCAATCTTTTTCCCACTGCTTTTTTTTCTTTCTTTCCTTGTTGTTTTTCTTTTTGTTTCTTTTTTCTTTCTTTCATTTTACTTTCTATTTTTTACTTTCATTCTTTTTACTTTTTACTTTTTTCATTCTTTTTTTCCTCTTCTTTCTTTTTCGTTCTTTTCCTCTTTTTTCCTCTTTCTTTTTTTCTTTTTTATCCTCTTTCTTTTTTTTTTCTTTTTTTTCTTTTTCTTTCTCTTTTTCCTTTTTAATTTTTTTATTTTTTCTCTTTCTTTCTATTTATTATTTTTTCGTTCTTTTTTCTGCTTTTCTTTCTTTATATTTCTTTTTCTTTCTTTCTTTCATTTGTTCTTTTTCCCTCCGTTTTGTTTTCTTTCCTACTACTTTCTTTCTTTCTCTTTATTGTTCTTTTTTCCTTTTCCTTTCTTTTTTTTGTTCTTTTTGTTTCTTTTTATTTCTTTTTTCTTTTTCATTCTTTTCTTCTTCTTTCCCTTTTCTTTCTTTTTCTTTTTTATTCTTTTTTTCCTCCTTTTTCCTTCTTTTTACTTTTTCCTTCCAAAATCAAATTTTTCTCCTCCTCTCCAAAAAAAAGCGCATGGATCTGGACAGGCGACGTGAGGAGGCTCGTAACCCGAAGCGCAGGCCGAGGCTGATGGAGGAAGATGAGCTGCCCACCTGGATCATGAAGGACGATGCTGAGGTGGAGAGGCTCACCTGTGAAGAGGAAGAGGAGAAGATGTTCGGCCGTGGCTCCCGCCAGAGGAAGGAGGTGGATTACAGTGACTCTCTGACAGAGAAACAGTGGCTGAAGGTAAATGAGGAATCGCCACTACATTGTATTGGTTCTTATTAAGTCCAGTGAAATTAAAATAACATTCTATTAGATGCTAGTATCATACGTTATTCAAGCATATCTATAACTTCTGCCCAACTTCAGTTTCTCATAAAATCTTGACTAATCAAATTCTGTCTTGTATCTGACATGCCCTATCCCCTCCAAGACGCTTCTCATGTGCTTTTAATTTGATGCGCTTGAGCTTAACCTTTCACTGGCAGAGCTGTGATGAAACAAAATGCTATTGGCTGCTTTTTTAAAAGGGGAGGATCTACCGTCTGGCCCTCTTTTAATTTTTCAGATAAGATTACGTAAAACGTTGAATAAAAACATACACATTCCAAAGCATTTCACGGGACCTTTGAGAAATAAAATGTCAAATGTATTGATGTATATACATCTACAGGCCATCGAGGAAGGCACCCTGGATGAGATTGAGGAGGAAGTGCGCCACAAGAAAACAACCCGGAAGAGGAAACGTGACCGAGATCTTGACCTTCCCGGTCCGGCCACACCTAGCTCCAGTGGGCGGAGCAGAGATAAAGATGACGACGGTAAGAAGCAGAAGAAACGCGGCCGCCCTCCTGCTGAGAAACTCTCACCCAATCCTCCATCACTAACCAAGAAGATGAAGAAGACTGTGGACGCAGTGATCAAATACAAGGATGGGTTCGTTACTTCGCTATTTTTGCTTTCCATCACTGTCATTACATTTTTAATTAGAGAATGGTTAATCTATTATTTGGTGCATCTTGCATGCACATTTGGTACAAATATGTGTTGTGAAATTTGAGTACAACATTTCTATTGCAGTTATGATCCATGTGGGTCAGTTTGAAATGAATATTGTTTACAGACAGGTGCACTGATTTAGCTGGTAGCATTGTAGCGTAGTTGTCTGTTGTCCTCCAACTTCGCTTCCTGTCAGTATTTGCTTCCATCATAATAAAGGGAAAAAAAATCAATCTTTAATAAAATGAAAAAAAAAAAAAACATTTATTGTCTCAGGAGGATTACTTTTTGAATATATAAAGTATTTAATACTATAAAAACAAAAAAATAAAATTACTATATTTACTCTTAAATAGTATACATTATTGTTATTTTTATGTGTCCAATTTTTTTGTTGTTGTTGGTGATTACAACACTTAAACATTTGCAGTTAATGTAAAAAAAAAAAAGTATTTTCTTTTTTTGTGTGTTTACATTTTGGGTTATAAAAATATAATAATAATTAAATGGATTAGGCTAAGAATTATTTATAAAAACTCGACACATAAAATACAAATTGACCTTCATTTTGTCTTTTATTTTTTGGAAACTCATTTTACACATTGGCATGGTCTCGGTTTCAAACCACAAAGATGTTCTTGTTGATGTCAAAGCAATGTGTAAACTTTGCATTATGGTTATGTGACACATCAGTGAGTCTGCAAGTTTGCTGAAAACATATGAAGCTTTTGGCATCTGCTGCTTTATTCTATCTACAAGATGGCAGCTGAATCTTCCTATAATTTTAAATCAAGCTATGTAAGCCACAAATCACCTTGATATTTTCAGTTGCCATTTTTATTTCTAACTATTGTTGATGTGCAATGTCATTATGCATGTAGCGTCGTCTCAAATGGAATACTAACGTTTGTTTTACTAAGAGAAAATTCAAACCATTTCTCTGACGTTTGATGGTTGCCAAATTAGTGAAACAAATGACCAAACTACCAAACAATACTTACCATGAGTAAAACCGTTTTCACCATCGGGAGGCAGTATAATCACTCTCATAGGAGAATTAATATCAAATTAAATAATCCAACATCAGTGGCCGAAAGCTCTGCCCCTTCTGCTATGCTAGCAAAGCAGCGGTCGTTGAGTGCATGAAGTGTCCAACAGTCAACACTTAATTTTAACAGTTGAATAAGTGCATCATCTGGGTATTTAAAGTACTTATTCTTGTTAGAGTTTTCAGTGTGAACACACTACTTACTCTATTTAAACAACAAAATGGTGTAGAATAGTGTATAAGTATGCGATTTGGGACGCACCTATTGTCTATTGGTGTATCACTAGATTGTACCTAAATTTTTAACACTATACAAAGGCTAAACAAACACAGTCCTACCAAAACGATCCAATAGCAAATAAAAGCAGCATTTGCAGGTTTCCTAAGGTATTTTAAACATTAATGTACATTAGATTTAACTAAGCTCTTTCTATATTTCTTTCTTGTCACTGTATTTCATCACAGCAATGGGAGGCAACTGAGCGAGGTGTTCATTCAACTGCCGTCTCGTAAAGAGCTGCCCGAGTATTATGAACTTATCCGCAAACCTGTGGACTTCAGGAAGATCAAGGTTTGTCAACTTTTCATTTGTAATAACTAACGGATTAGATTTTACTTTGGGTCTTGAATAGTTTGGCTGTTTCACAAACATGGTTGAGAACTCTGGATGTTTCATTATGTAGTATTTTCTGATTTTTATTTAGATTTTAAACCTGAAAGGACAATTCTGACAATGTTTTAGGGTGTAAATCAACTCTGATTTATTCAATTATTGCATTAATAGAGTTATAATACGAACGCTTTTCATGAATTGGTTAATGAATGCAACAAAATATTTGGTCACACTTTATTTTGAGGGTCTGTTTGTTGAATTTAAGTTACATTGCATCTACATGCCAACTAATTCTCATCAAATAAGTACACTGTTAGGTTGGGGTTAGTGCAAGTTGACATGTACTTGCAAAGTTTCTGATAGTCAGTTAAATGTCTGTTGAAGGAGCAGTATCAGCAGATATTAAGCAGACAGTTTACTAATACTTAATTGGACCATCAAAATAAAGTGTTACCATATATGTGTGAATAAACATTTCAGTGTTAAATCCTTCTCTCTGCTGTACACAGGAGCGCATCAGGAGTCACAAGTACCGCAGTCTGAATGACCTAGAGAAGGACGTTATGCTGCTGTGTCAGAACGCTCAGACCTTCAACCTGGAGGGATCTTTGGTAATGTTCATCATACTCTTTAAGCCACAATCTTATTAAACACCCATCAAAAATACCAATTCGACCAAGTTTATTGTCTTTGTGCAAAAAAACTGATGTTTTTTGTGTAAAAAGATGAAAAATGTGTAAGTGTGTAACTGTCTTTCACACTGAAAAAGTTTGCTCTGGCCACCCTGGCGACAACGCTGTCAAAAATTTACAGATTAATATTTTTCTGATCCCATAACATAACCATTAATAGTTGTTTTGGAAGATTTAAAAAGATGTTTACCGCTCCCCCAGTGAGGGCTTAAAAATTTGCTACACTGATCTCGTATTTAGAGGGGCTATCACAGTATATCAGCCGATCAGTTATTCCCGCATAAAAAAATCTTGTTTTATATTATGAAAATGAACTTGTGTCATAGCTCACTGCTAGAAAATTGACTTGATTTCAACTCTCTTTGGCGGCCGCACTAGCGAAGATGTGCAACCGCTGGTTCCCATTGAAAATGAATGACTTCCGGCTACTTTTTTACGCTTTTTGTGTGCTTTCGGCTATTTTTCTGCTTTCGATGTGAATGCGCAGTAAAAAAAAAAAAAAAAAAGAAGTATTGTGTTAAGTATATCTGTTTTTGTACACTTTATTTTTTAGGTTTTCCACATTTTAAAATGTTTGTAACTTAATTTTTTTTTATAATAATTCCTTCATCAAAACACATTGTAAAAAATGCTGTGTTCAACACAATTACATGATGTTGTGTCAACAAAAATCGATTACTTAACCTAATAGAATTTACAAAAGTGGATTGAATATAAAACAATTAAGTTGTCTAAACTCAACTCGTTTTAAATAATTAGTTTGTCAATTTTTAAATGCATAAAACTTTAATTGACATTAATTTTCATCTTTAGTTGTTGTATTTAAGCTAAACATAATTGAATATGGCGCAATAGGTTATAATATAATGTTTTATATAAATGTTTTTTCCATCTACTGCATCAGTGTCTTTAAATTGGTACAAGCAACCTAAAATCATTAAATGAGTTGAGGGTTTGACATTTCAGATCTACGAGGACTCTATCGTGCTGCAGTCTGTGTTCACCAGCGTGCGGCAGAAGATCGAGAAAGAGGAGGAAGAGAGTGAGGGAGATGACAGCGAGGAGGAAGAGGATGATGTCGATGAAGGATCCGAGTCTGAATGTAAGTTGACAATAATGGTCTCCATTCACCAAATTGTTATGACTCATTTCAGTCATCAGCATTTAAAATTTAAATGGTATGAACATTTGAATTTATTTATGTATGTATCATATCATCTTTGCATCAAATTACAAAAAACAAATTACTGCTTGTGCGAGGCATTTGTAAAACAGTGTATGGGCAGGACAGTAAATGTTCTCTCCTGGTTGCCGTTATCGATCTCACACTATTTGTTTCCTATTTCTGAAAGTCTTGCCAAAACCATCTGGGAGTTTTGCTTTCATTTTTTTCAGCAAGTAGGATTGTAAAAAAAAGATTTGCTGTACTCTCGTATTCACTGCGCTCTACGTTTACTCCACTATAAAGACTTCCGCTACTGAGAAACCCAGACAAGTGAAAAGGGTCCATACTGCTACATGAATGAATCCAAATATTATCTGATTACAGTATAAAACACTTACAACTCTAATTTATATTAAGCCCAATATTAAAATATTTGTTTGTGTATATATTACAGCTCGTTCAGTGAAGGTGAAGATAAAGTTGAGTAGAAAGGACAAGGCGGAGAGAGGAAAAGGACGACGCCGAACCGGACGCAGCTCGCGGCCTAAACCTGTTGTTAGTGATGACGACAGTGAGGAAGACCAGGAAGAGGTACTTGAGAATAATCAATGATGATGATGATTATTATTACTGTTATTATTAATATCATTAATATTACTACTACTAATAATAATAATGATAATAAAGGAAAATATAATCTACATACAATACAAAAGTAAACATTAGTTTCCTTCTTTCTATTTTTGTTTTAACCCAAGCCCTACCCCAAGAGCTGAACAAGAATAATCAATGAAGAATAATTAAACTTAAAGGGAAAAAGTACACACACACACACACACGCACACACACACACACACACACACACACACACACACACACAAGTAACTAAATTTGCATTCAATTCAATGAAGAAAATGTTTTGACTCTTTAACTGCTCTAGCTCTTCAACCCCTTAACTCTTAGAGTTCACACCTGAAATTATGACGTATACGTATTAAATGCGGTTTGTTTGAAGTTTTTTATGAGGTTTCTTTTAAATTTGTTATAAGGCAGTGGTGCTCAACCCTGTTCCTAGAGATCGACCTTCCTGCAAAGTTCAGCTCCAACCCTGTTCAAACACACCTGAACCAGTTAATTAGGACCTGAACAGCACTTGATAATTATAGGCAGGTGTGTTTAATATAGGTCTCTAGGAACAGGGTTAGTTACGCCTGTTATAAGGTTTTGACCATTTAAAAAAAAGGTCTGTGTTCTAGGTAGTTAATAAGTTGCACTACTGTTATTAAAAGACATTTACACAGCTTCTTTTGTGAAAATAAATTGTTACTCTAATGTTTTTGAAACAAACTTATATTGTTAAAACACTGTTTAACATTTGTTCACTACTGTTTTTAACATGAGGACACTGTTACACTATAAAAAAAAAAAAAGTTTTGCACATCTGGTGACACGGTGGCACATTTGCCTCATAGCAAGAAGGTCGCTGGTTCGACTCCTTGCCTAGGCCAGTTGTCATTTCAGTGTGGAGTTTGCATGTTCTCCCCTTGTTGGCGTGGGTTTTCTCCATGTGCTCCGGTTTACCCCACAGTCCAAAGACATGCGCTATAGGTGAAATGAATAAACTAAATTGGCTCATACACTCATAGTGTATGAGTGTCTGTGTAAATGAGTGTCTATGGGTGTTTCCCAGTAGTGGGTTGCAGCTGGAAGGACATTCGCTTCGTAAAACATCCGCTGGAATAGTTGCCATTTCATTCCTCTGTGGCGACCTCTGAATTAAAGACTAAGCCGAAGGAAAATGAATGATTGAATGAATAAATGTTGCACTTAAGTTTTTGAGAAAAAAACAACAAGTTTACATCATTTTTTTTGTGAGAAGACATTGTTACACTACAGTGCTTGAAAAAAGACACTATTACACTGTGACTACTAAAAATATATCAGTGCACAACTGATTGTTTAAAGTAACTATATAGTATAAATACTGTTTAAAATTCTAAAACATTGTTAGACAACAGTTTCTGAAACCTTAGTTTAAGGTTTCTATTTTCCGTAGAGTTAAAAAGCATTTGAATCTGTCTCGAGTTTCAGGAAATTTTACATAAGTTCTAAAACAAATTTAGTGGTATATGAAGAAATTTATTATAAATAATGTTTCTGAAACTCTTAAGATATTGACTTCTTTCTACAGAGAAAATATTCTTTAATGTGTAAACTTTAGAACAAGTTTCCAAAAATGATTTACTCTAATGGGACAAAGTCAGTTATAAGTGACGGCAAATTAAAACAAAGGTCATGATTTCAGCCTTAAATACTCTAGAAATAAATAGTAGTCATTTTTTTAAATGTGATTTCATAACTAGTCCCATAGAGGGTTAAAGTCAAATGAGATTGTGCTTTTTTTTTCCAAAGAGGGCGGAGCTACAAATGCCTGTGCTTTATCATAACAGTAAAATTGTGTCATGTCATATCTCTGTAAAAATGTCGAATGAAGTGTCAGAAGAAGGCAGTCTATGGAGACTACAGTGTTCATTTATGCATCCTAAAAAAAGTTTTAAATGGCCGACAGCTGCTTCACACTCGTCACTAATGGGCGGGGCTTTCTCCCTCTGACATGTACAAAGGGAGAATAACAATCAAAGTGTTTCTGCAGACAGTTTTTATCCAGTGGGATTATAAAAAAAATAAATGAATACATTTCTACGATTAGAGGCTGGCTGTATTCACACACTTTTGCCCCACAAATGTGTTTAACCCCTTATAAAAGTGATTTTTGCATAATGGGTCCCCTTTAAATGAAGAATAATTTAGTGTTTTGGTTATCTGTGGTGTGAGCAGGGGTTTATGCTTCGTCTTTTGTCTGATTTTTATCTTCCAGGAGCATTCGGCTAGTGGCAGCGAGGAAGATTAAAAACCTCCTTCGAGATGCCTCAGGACCAATCCCGTCTCTCTGCTGCAAAAACGTCATTTTACTTCAGATTCAGCACGCCTGCATTTCAGGGGCCTAGTTTTATCCTAGAACAGCACATTTTTAGAGACATGACAAGTATACGAAACGATTAAATGAGAAAATGACACTATATAAAATGCAGAGAGAAAAATGGCCCCTTCCATTTGCATATTTAAGCAGACGAAATCTTTATGTATAGCAGGACAGTTTAAGCGTTGAGCATTTGGTGTTACTTTCCACGTTTGTTTTTATGATTTTTGATTTCTCAAGGATGTGACATAAGATGGACAGATATCTGACAGACCAGACTCAGTGGACCAGTAAGAATGGATCATGTTTCATTGTCCTCTTATTGTTTTTAGCTGTGTGAACGTCACCCCCTTTATCCCCCTACACACCCCAGAATGCATGCTATTTGTGGTAAACGCAGCCAGTTATTTCTCTTTCCGTTTTTCCTCTGTTTAAATTTAGATTGCAAACAGGATTAAGGTACTTCTAGTCAGGAGGAATGGGGGAGAATAGGGTGTAGGATTCTGTACTGTGTCAGTGTCACTGGATTTACAAAATGCACAATAAAGGCATCTCAGAATTATTTCGGCTTCAGAGTTTCTGTTTTGACCGTGTTTTTGAAGTATATCAGAGTATTAAAGGCAGGGTGCGAGTTACAGGAGGGTTAGGGGGGTTCTGACCAAATTAATTAAGGCTTGATCCTCCCTAAAGGAAATCAAAACTGTTTAAATAGTTTGCTCTGATCTGTATCTTAAATAATGTCAATAATTGAAAATATTAAAATGTAAATATACTTTTGACCACCCCATAATGGTTTTTTTTCGATGCATAATTTCGCCAATCAGTCTGTGCGAGAAGCCATTCAACAGTCTGAAACTGCAGATCAAGAGGACCTAGAGACTTTATTTCCTGTAAAATAGGTTTGTATCTACATATACCTTAAAAGTAAAGTAAAATTAGATGCAGAGTTTGACCTACAGTAACCTCTAAAATAGCTAATCAGAGGTAGGTTAGGATACACTAAATATCCCTCAAAACACTAACCACTTCAAAAGGTTTTATTGATATATTAGGTGTAATTGTAAATGCATACATTCTCATTGAAGCATGTATTACAGAAACCAACACAAACCTGCGGAAAAGGTTGACTCTCCCGATCGTCAATGTATAATTCGCACTTATTAAAGGGATAGTTCAGCCAAAAATGAAAATTCTGTCATTTATTTATCCTTTATTTGTTACCAACCTGTCTGAGATTTTTTTTTTCTTTGTTGAAGACATACTGAAATAACGTTGGAAAAACACAGCCATTGACTTTCAGCTGTGTTCTTTTAATTCTTACTATAGATGTCAATGGGTCCTTTTTTCAATGTTCTTCAGAATGAGTGAATAAAAAAAAAAATTGATAACCTTTTACAATCACTTGAGTGTGAACTAATGTCCGTTTTCATTTTTGGGTGAACTGTCCCTTCAGAGAAAAGAGTACAGTCGTAGTTCCACATCGTAGTAACGGTACATTTTAAATACAACAAAATATTCTTCTTATCTAAGAACAACACATATGGCTAGAATCTTGCCTTTGTCAAAAGGGTTAAACCCGGTCCCAGTCTATAGCGAACATGTTTGTCTCAGTGAGGAATCTTTCCATAACTGCATTTTTAGTGCATCGTATACGTTTGAACACCAGGCGGTGCTGTTAGCCAAACCTAATCAGCCTCACCCTATATTCTATACACCCTGTGCCCGAGTGTAAATCTTCACAAAGCCGGCTTCGTGTATTGAACTCACCTTGGTCAAGTAGAAACAGTAAAACTGAGAGAGAACTGAGGAGCTGTATAAGAATGCAGATCAAATGTTTAGAACGCGACGTCACTGGCTGAGAATGACGTCAATCCCAGATGCCGAAAATAACAGATGTAATATTATAGAAATTTCCTATAATTCAAGTGTTTTTTGATGTAGGTTTATAGTAGATTTTCTCTATTTTCTTGAGCTAATATTTAATATGGAACTCTTCATAAATATTGTGGAAAGTTCCAAAAAATTATACATTTTGAACAGTGCTGTAATTCAAATGATCAGTCATAAATGCAAAACAATGTTTTACCAATTTATTCACCAATAATGAGCATAACTGCAACAAAATTCAAATAGACAAATTTGTCCTAAAGATAAAATTAGATCACTGCAACAACATAAATTCAGTTTGTTTATAGCTATAACAACAATATTTAAAATGTAAAAATCATTTATTTGTCATTCCAATGGTTTTCAATGTACATGCCGCCTTCCGGTTTTTCAGCCAGTTTCTTGAACTTTCGCTCTTAATCAGGAGAAACTTTTGGAAGTCTATAAAAGCTGTTTGGCATTTTTTATTTTGGCCGATTAAACAAATACGAACAACATAAAACAAACATTTTTAATGTTCTGACAGCGATTCCTATAAAAAACACTTTCTGCCCTTCATCTGAATTTCGCGAGTCATCAATGACGTCATGTGAAAACAGCCTATAGTCAAAAAAACATTGCATTGATGATTTTTTCATGCTAAAATCATTCAATATTAACTAAATACCATGCTTAAAATATTGCACAAATATCCTACAACATCAAAACTTTAACAACTTTTCATATAAAGTCCATTGGATATAACTTAATTTGCTTTTACTTTAAAGGCGATTCCTACGCTTAATAGATATATTTTTATATTATATTGTAAATATTTTATTTTTTTAGAACCCTCCTATTTCAAACCTTCCAGATTCAGATGCTATCCATTTCAAATAGTGTAGTGGTCCAGGGTCACTCCTTAATTTGTGTGTGTGTTTATATAAAAATGTCGGTAACGCTTTACAATAACAATACATGAATAATGCTGTATGAATATGTAAACTAAACGTTACTTTATTATGAATTAATGATGAGTTAATGTATGCGCTAATCATAAACTAACTTTAACTACAACGTGACTTAATTGGAATAAAGGCACCTTAATTACTTATACATGACTTATACATGTACATGTCGTTAATTAATGCATTATTAAGCTAAATGTAACCAACACAAAGTCATAAGCTGGTAATGTATAATTATGTCATGACTTTACTTGGAGGGGCATCATTAACTCATTCTTAACTACTCATGAGCTCTTGTGTTTAAACTGTTGATATTGACTGAACACGTTTCTATTGTTATTCAGTGTAAACGCACTAGACAAACGTGCATAAGAAGCTTATGAGTAGTTAAGAGTGGGTTAATGACCATGTACCCATCCAAGTAAAGTCATGATATAATTATACATTAACATACCATGAGGTGATGATGGTTAAATCAAGCATAAGTGTGGTAATTAATACATTAATTAACAAACAATCATGTACTAACAAGTATTTAAGGTAGCCATTATTCACAAATGACTCATGTTGTAGTAAAAGTTAGTTCATGAACATGCATTATTCATAGTTAGTTCATAATCAAGTCATGTTTAGATTACATATTAATATATCGTTATTCAGGTATTTTTATTGTAAAGTGCCACCAAAATGTATTTTATAACCTTTTGTTTATTGTATACATTGTCATTTAAATTATATTTACACATCATTACACCTCTGAACTTCTCTGAACATCTCAGAGACAAAAACATTCCATGTAAAATTGTGATATTAGTTGTGAAATATACCAGTCAGGACAACAGAAGCAGAGCAAAATATGCCTTTCGGAAAAATTAAGTCCAAAAGTCACATAATAATAAATGTACAGTACAGAAAAAACACTGTAACTCTACCCCAACATTGGCTGAACTCCATAAATAAGTAGCTAGACAGGAAGATCCATACTGGAAGAAGTTGAGAGGTGAGCTGAAGCCTGAAGGAGCCACAAAAGATTAGTGTAAGAAATAATAACAACAATGATAAACATTTTCTACAATTATTTATCTGTGTCATTCTCCATTTTTCTGTATGTTGGGCAACTTCACCCTGAAACACACAGGTTAATTTAAAGTAAGATTGTGCTACAAATAATCCATAGACAACCGATATTCCATTGTGCTTTATTTTTATCTCACATGAAAATAATGCTACCCTTATTTTACATGCGTTTCAATGTGACACCAATATGACAAGCAGCATATCTGTGGTGTTTTTAATGTATTTAGATGAAATGATCTTCGTCAACATGATGACCATTTGCACTCATACTCGTATTTCAAAACTCTTGAAGATGCTATAGTTGTGTGGACATTAAAGCATGACCTTGTTTTTCTTGCAAATGGTACCTTACTGTACGGGAATATTTAATGTATCTTAAAGAACCGGAAATTGCTGAGACTCTTATTTCAGTGTGTTGATGTCCTTCCAACTGAAATGGAATATTAAGTAGGGACGAGGCTTTCCTTTTCACATGTCATTCCTTCATAACAACTGTAAGAGGGACGTAGTTAAGAAGATTGTGTCTGAAGCTGTCAAACTGACATAAACAGAGATGAACTGACCCTCCAAACGCAGAAGAAAATGTTCAGACTTTGATTAAAGATTACCAAAACAAACTTTTTTTTTTTCAGTGGCACAGAATTATTGTTTACCTAAAAAATAACAATGTGCACATGCAAAATAAACATTATACATTTTGATTTCCTGCATACTTTAAGTAATTGAGTTAATTAGTGTTCTGAAAGTACACTCACCGGCCACTTTATTTGGTATATCTTACTGGTACTGGGTTGGACCCCCTTTAGTCTTCAGAACTGCATTAATCCTTCGTGGCATAGGTACTGGGAATATTCCTCAGAGATTTTGGTCTATATTGACATGATAGCATCACGCAGTTGCTGCAGATTTGTCAGCTGCACATCCATGATGCGAATCTTCCTTTCTGCCACAACCCAAGGATGCTTTCATGTTGTTGACACCAAATTCTCAGAAAAGTCTACCATCCAAATGTGGCAGCAGAAATCGATACTCCTCAGACCAGGCAACGTTTTTTCAATCTTCTATTGTCCAATTTTGCGAAGTCTGTGCGAATTGTAGCTTCAGATTTCTGTTCTCGGCTGACAGGAGTGGCATTCGGTGTGGTCTTCTGCTGCTGTAGCCCATCCGCCTCAAGGTTGGACGTGTTGTGTATTCAGAGATGCTCTTCTGCATACCTCGGCTATAACAAGTTGCTGTTGCCTTTCTATCACCTCAAACCAGTCTGACCATTCTCCTCTGACCTCTGGCATCAACAAGGCATTTGTGCCCACAGAACTGCCGCTCGCTGGATATTTTCTCTTTTCCGGACCCTTCTCGCGTTCTGATCAGCGGTGTTGTCGCGGGCGGTAGGGGGGAGGGGGGTGTCGCGGGGGCACTTTTGATCGTTTTGGAAGGGCAATTTCTTTCCAAGACTAAAAAGGGCATGTGCACTGCACAGGTTGAGCCCTATGTGTGCATGTGCCTGCTTAAATCACCTTTCTTCCCCATTCTAATGCTTGTTTTGAACTGCAGCAGATTGTCTTGACCATAAATGCATTGAATTGCTGCCATTTGTTTGGCTGATTACAAAATTGTGTTAATGAGCAGTTGGACAGGTGTACCTAATAAAGTGGCCGGCGATTCTAATAGGTTTCCTTTTAATTTTTGATGGCTGTACCCAATTTATTAAATCAATTCACTGATCGTTTATAGTTTAACGGAAGTTTCTTCCGTAATACACACACCAAGAGTGATGAGGCGTAACAGAAAGGTGGAGACTAGCTGGGTTTGCCCTTGAAACAGTCGTCAAAAGACACATAATGTGCTCGCTTAAATGCTTATTGTGCAACTGATTTTGTAATAACAGTATCTAATTGTTTGACATTAATAGAGTACTTTATGTCCAGGAATGCAAACTATTGTCAGCCAAACGCATGATGCTTTTTGTGTTGGGACACAACAGTGCTGAGTGCAGTTTATATGCGCTGTATATGTGAGCGGCTGATGTTTGCACATGCTGACTAAATAGCCTGATTTGCTCAAAGGCCAACTGTTACTCGCAGAGTGAGTCTGTTGATAAATGAAGGTGTGGCAAACCTGCTTATCAGTACTACACTTCCCTCGCAACACCTATGACACAAAAACATGACCAGGTCACATTTGATCTACAAGTGAAATGTTACAAAGAAATCTAATGGCATGACTAAATCATCATGGGAGAAAATGTGTTAACTTGTCATTAAAATAACGCCAAAAATAAATCTGTGGCACATTATGTAAACCATGTTTTCATTAAAATATCCTAAAACCATGAGGACTGTGTTATACATTGTACTTACAATCCCAAATGTGTTGAAGAATGTTGTAAGTCCACATGAACTGGAAGAAGCTGCGACTGTTTTTTTTTTTACAAATTTATTTTATATTGTGACGCAGTTACTAGGGAAACGGAATATTAAATGAGTAAACAGTGGGATTCTGCCCGGTTGAACATTTCCTCAGTTAATTTAAAAGGGCTATTGAAACAAACTGCTCTTTTTGTTTTTTGTATTTGGAAACTGTACCTCACATCTTTTGGCACTGAAGTTGTTAAGAAACTTTGATATGATGCTTCTGTTTTTTATCAAAAAAAGGTACTTTTTCATTTAAATTTGCATTTTAAAAGCGAAATTTTTGCATATTTTAATTATGTTATTACTTTGTTATTAACCTATTTATTTAGTTAATTAAGTTTCATATTCATAAGTATAAATTTTACAACAAAAGTCCCAGTTTACTGTGATTTAAAAGGAACTGAAATATTGCTTTTGTACTATTCTGCGTAGTGCTATTAGAAAGGCTTAAAACTGCCTAACTGTGCTCTAGTTTCAAAATGTTTGATTCATGTAAAGCTCCTGCTTGTTTGTAATTGTAAAAATTTTAGTTAATTATTCCTACTCTTGTTTTTTTTTCTTTTTTTTTATTTACTTTTTATCACCCTGGCATTGTTTTATTTTGTTTACTATATTGTAATGTATCTGTTATCTAAAGCATAAAGATAAATAAGTAATAATAATGAGTAAACGGTGGGCGGGGCTTGTTTTTTCTACAGCGAGCTTAATAGAGTAGTAAAGTAGGCATTTCATCCAGAAAGATAATGGTTTTAGATGAGTTATTACAACCTAACAGACTCCGCCTCCTCACCATTTCTGTTTGTTGTCAAAATAATAGTTGGAGGCAGGGATGAGAAAAAATACATTGAAATAAATTATAATACCCAATACCTCAATTTTACATTTATCAAAGTAGACTAAAAAATACAGCAGCCACAAAACGTATCAAAATAAAATACTGTATTTTGAAAATACTTTTACAAGGGAGCATGACATTTCTTTGCAAACCTTCCATCAACTTGCCTATTCGATCAATCCTTTCTCTGCCACCTCGTTCGCCTCTACTGTACACGAGGAGGTATTCATGGAAATGTAACTTGTGTTTCTCTTTGATTTTAGTATAGATTTTGTACAAATTGCATACAAGAAAGGTGTCTTGAAGATGATCTCTTTAATCACTGTAAAAACTATTTCATGCAGATAATGAGTTTTAATATAGCACCATATCTCTCTATTATATTTATACTATATCTATTGTGAAAATTGCCACCATCTCATAAATGTCTTATATTTTAAAATGGTGATAAATGAAAAATTTGTTATTTAAAATAATTTGCTAAATAAATCTAGTTGTTTAAAATATAAAAACGTAAAGCCAGGATTTCTGAAATCTACTAAAATCTCCAGTTTCAGTCTTTTTTTTTTTTTTTTTTTTTGCAATTGTACTTTTCAATAGACAATATAACACACGATATCTGTTTTTGCAGCCATAAAACCTGGGTTGTGAGTTTATGACCAGTGTGTAGACTGGAGTATTATTAAATATTTTTGCCTCATACTGATAAACTGTCAAAGTTTGTAATTAAAACAGTATAAAGAGCACCTGCAGATCAGCTACTGCCGTTTGAAACAAGCAATGACGTTTTGTAGGTGTTGCCACTTTAGCACTTATTTTTACGTTGTTTGTCTTATTTTCCTGTCTTATTTTGACTTGCTCCTGAATCTACCCCTGCTATTTGTCTGCTATTTTCTTTATATGTTTTCCAAAATTACCATCTAAACTTCAAGCACTAATCAACTTCTTCAATATTAATCCATTTTCTAGTCTAGTCTTGGCAAACAACTGAGAAAACACCACTATTAGGGCCACATTTTTGTGATGTCTTCATTCAGACTTCTTACAAAGTATTTGACAGTATTTTAAAGATAGAAAAATACAAGACACTGAAATACAAAATATTCAGCCATTTTCATAAACCCCTTCAAATACAAATTACAAAGTACTGTTTTGTAATTAAAAGACAAATTTGAAATACATGTATCATAAATACTTCCCATCCCAGGTTGGAGGGAAGCTCAACACCTCAGCCAGATGGGCCTACAATTAATTTTTTTTCCTTAATGAAATACACAGATGAATTGTTCACCACAAATCCAGCAATGCGAGATAAAAAAAAAAAAACATACAGTTAGTTTTGATTTCATTTGTACTTTAAATCCAGAGAAATAAGCGATTTTAACCAGAGACGCGAATCATGTCCTAATCATGTCATACATTCCCAATTTGCGGTTTGATTTTATAGAAAACATGAAAAGACCAAAAACGATTGAATATGTTGTGTGTTTTATTAGATTGGACAGAGCAGCATTAAAACAGAATCTTAAAATGTAATTAGTCTGATAAAACATTAGCGTTTCTTCTCCAAATGATCATGAGCCGAAGAACTGGAAGTTGTGTATTGTGGCATAATAAAAGCTCTGCTGCCCGTATCGCAGCAAAGTTTCTTGATTATTACGTCGGAATGAATCCATAGTTAGTCACACTGCAGAGAAAATAGCAACTTATAATTTCCATCGGTCTTAGTACATAATTTAACTGCAGATGAGTCAAGCTTTACAACTCTTTAGTCATTTTTGAGAGAGACGCTAATGGTCTAATCTGCAGAGTTGGGCAGTAGCGTCGCTACAAGTAGTGATGCTACCAGCTTAACTACATTTCTCAGTAGCATGGCGGTATCATCAATACTTTTTTAATCAAATAGCTTTTTAGTAGCGAAGCTAATATATTAGTCAAGTAATGCAGTAGCATCCACACCAGCTACGTACAGTTTGCAGATCAATAAGTGACGGCACTGGCATTCACAGAACTGTGCAGGCCGTTGTTCAACCGAATACAGGAAATCCATATGATAGCAAGAATGATGATTTCTTCTTCTTGTTTTATGATGGTCAGAAGTTTCTTTTTTGGCGCGTTACTGCCACCTCTTGCTTTGGTTGGTGATGTCACCAACAAATTAGGCTAACACAAGAAATTTGACTGAGGGAGAGTAGTTATTTCTGAAGCAGGATTCCTCGAGACCATAACTGGAGAAAGTACATGCTAAATTGTAGTAACCTAAAGGCTAAAGTATACTATAGTAATAATATTAGTTCTAGATAGTTAATGATACTACATTATGTAGTGTAATTCATTAATGAAGACGTGTGTGTGTGTGTGTGTGTGTGTGTGTGTATATATATATATATATATATATATATATATATATATATATATATATATATATATATATATATATATATAATATAATGCTTATTCATAAATATTTCCCTTTACTATAAATTAGTATAGTATTTTAAATGTGTAACACCTGGTGTTATTGAATTTTTTGTTTGTACTGTTATATACTATCATTTGGTTTTGTTTGGAGCATATTATTAGCAGTAAATAATTGAACTGAACACTTCTGCCTCAGATGTTTCACTGACAGTTACTGATTAACTTGGATTAAATTTACTCCTAATTAAAAATGAAAATGGAAAAAATAGCCTAGATGTAGCTAAGCTACTTTTGCCCTGTAGCTTTTAGCTCAGCTTGCTACATTTAACAGAGGGTAGCTTTTAGTGTAATTAAGCTACATTTTAAGTAGAGTAGATACATTTCCCAGAGGGTAGCTTATAGTGCAGTTAAGCTACATTTTAAGTAGAGTAGCTAGCTTAGCTCACTACATTTTTTCAAGTAGCTTACCCAACACCGCTAATCTGATTCAATGATCTTTGCTAAGCTAAGCTAAAAGTGCTCTCGCCTGACCTGGAGATCGGCTGAATTGATTAAAAAATGGTAAAACTATTTAACTTTAAGGGACTTATAAAATGAGCGGAAGGAAGAGCAACGATTCCACACTCAGTCATAGCCTTTGTTTGTTGTAAATACACAACCTCTAGTGGCCAAATTGTGGCTTTAATTCAAAATACTAATTCTTAATTGTAATTTTAAGGTTTTTGTGAGCCCCATTTATAAATCAGACATAATTTCATGCGGTTAAATTTGATAATCTGACATCTGACCAGAAAAACAAAGCATTCCTAGACTGTGTTTGATGATCCTCTGCATTTATTCATTTATGGGTTGTGGGAGGTCTGTGCACACTGGGACCCAGTGAACACAGAGAGCTTATTGTTAACCTCCCAGCTCCTTTTCTGCTCCGGAATGTCATAACCAGCATTCAGGGCAAGAGATTTTGACCAACATACTGAGGGAGTTTCCTAATAGAATCTTGTTTGTTCAGTTATCAAAGAGTTGTGCTCAAACCTGCTTATTTTAACCTCCTTCCAATGTGTGCTCTGCATTATAAAATGTTGATTCTTAAAAATAACTGTATCATGTGGTGAGATCTATTTTGACTTTTCTCTAAACTCAACAATTTTATTTCACATGACGGTTTTTTGATGGTTCTAACTTCTGCATCGTTCATTTTAAAAGTTAATTTTTAATGTTTGCTTCCAGATTTAGAGGCCTTATCTACTATAAATACATCAAAAACAAATTCAGTAGACTTGTTATTTTAATATTATGTTGCAGAACACAGTGCAACTGACATGGGATAAAGTTAAGGTTAGGGACAGTTTTGGTTGTATATGTGTCAGGAATTGGTCAACAGTGTAATCAAATGCATTTGCAGGAATTCATTTCAGATGTAATTGCAAACAGGTGCTTTTGAAATATCAGTGCACTGTAAAAATATGTATGTAGACAAGTGCATTGAACTAAATATAAGTACATAGTAGATAAGGTGGTATAAGTAAGCGCCATCTTGTTGTACCATCACAAAGAGGCAACAAGTCACTTTCCAAAACCTTTTCATTCAACGTTCTTCGCTGGTGGAATGATCTTTCCATTCCCACAAAGACTGCAGAATCACAAACATTATTCTAAAGACACCAAAAAAAAAACTAAAAATCTCTTGCAGAATCACCTGTGAACAAAATCAGCATCCCCTCTTCTCTACTTTCCCCTCACCACACTACACGACACCGCCAAAACATTATGCAATTCTGAGTGTACCTCACACAGGTGAGTGGGCTTGACAAACCACTGTAGAAAATGCACTCTCTGACACTTTGGTTCAATCCCAATTCTATTTTTGACCCCTACCCCTTCCCCTTTACAACCGAGGGTTAAGGTAAAGAGCTTTAAAAATTAACCCTAAAAATCGGGACAGCACTACAGCACCTGCACACGCAATCATTTGTCATCGCTATCTCATGCTTCATATGAGATCAGACCATCACGACTACTGTAGTTATTCCAGTTGTGCTATTTTTTTTGGTATTTATCTTCAGGAAATCACTGAAGACATTGATTATGTTATCATAACGATCTAATGTGACAACAAGATTGTATCTGTACTGTGTATTTACACAGTGGCCATATTCATCTATGTAAACACACGAAAACAACATTAACATTACAGCAGACACTAGACATTACTGACAGTGTCATCGAGTGTCAGAATGTTGTGGGACTGCTGTACAGGAGGTGTGATTATGGATTATAGATTGGAAAATTTAGCATTTTTTTAAAAAGCATAACAGTAAAACTTGAACGTGGTTATGAATGTATTAAATGTGTAATGTATTTGTCGTAAAAATTTGTGATAATGACAAAAAAAATACTAATTTGTGGATCTCCTTACTTCCGGGTTTAGCAATACTGCTGTTGTGGCTGGTGTATTCTGGGAAATTCTCTTACCCCTTGATTTCGAGCGTGGTCCTGAAAAATCTTCGTTCGAACGGCTATTCACCCCTTTCCCTAAACCTTCAAGTTAAAGAGAATTGGGACACCCCTACCCCTTGACGTGGACGTAAAAAATGAGGGGTGAGGGGAAGGGCTAAGGGATGGAATTGGGATTGGTCCTTTATCTGACACTTGCACCATTTTTATACTATTGCACAATACACTTCACTACAATCACTCCATATCTCTTAAAAAACAAAAACAAGCAAAAAACATTGTGCATTTATGAAGAGTGCTTCACACAAGTGAGTGGGCTTGACAAACCACCTGTAGAAACACTCTTCTCTCTAAAAACACTCCCACCTCCTACCTCTAATACTAAATTCTTTGACAATAAAGTTACTTTGAATCTTTAAGAAATTTTTACTGCCTTTTCTTATTGAATTACTAAATGCCTCCTTAACTGTAAGTTACTTTAAGACAAAAGCATCTGCTAAATGTGATTGTAAGCTCGCTTAATTCAGTTTTTTCTTTCACTTTGTGTTAGCAGAAACCGACAATATCCCTCTTAAAATCTTGTAAAAATCAAGCGAATGCACTATTCAGCACGTACAGTATAGTCATGGACACATTAAACTCTCAAACAAGCATGAAAAGACAGCTCTTGCTTTCTATTTGCAGAGCTTTATTATTGATATAAGATATTGCTTCTGATGCGGAGTTGTTTTCTTTTTCTTGCTTTCACATTGATTTTTTTTTGTGGTTGTAGCTTTTGGACCTGCAAACATGTGAAGCACCAACACACCAAACTATGTACATCATGACTTATTTTGATCTGTCTGTCTTTTACTGTTTAGACAAGTCGGGGAGCTTCCTGGTAGATGATGTTAGGGGAGCGTTGGGTGCATGACAGAGTCACAGATCCGGTTTCTGATCAGGGTGAGACACAGGCTCTTGTTGTTTTGGTTTTAGATGAAAAAGAGAACAGATAAGAGCATTCGCCAAACTGTACTTCTTTTTGAATGTATGAAAGCTACAAATCTTTGCCATCATATTTGAATAAATCACATTTAGGTGACTATTGAGATTTCCATTTAGGGTCAGACACTTTTTTTTGTTCATTAGTTGAACAAGTACACTGAAAACAAAAAGGTTCATTGCAAATTGTCGAAAACAGTTTATATAAGCTACATTGAAACAAACAAAGTTGAACATTATTACATTTAATTGGTTTAAATTCAGCCCATTAAAATTGTTTACAACCATTTTCCTTTAAAAAAATATGAGTTAATCCAATGAAAAAAAAATGTTTTAGTGTAAGCTTTCATCCCACTCCATTTCGATCATATTGAAATGTATTTTGGGTCCCACTTTATATTAAGTGGCCTTAAATATATGTACTTACACTGGAATTAACAGTTTGTTACAATGTACTAATTGTGTAAATACATGTATTTACTGTGTACTTATGCTTGATTAAATACATTTATGTAATTACAACTGTAATTAACTTTAGTAATTACATTTGTAAATACACTGTTGACCATCCCTTACACCTTAACCCACCCTTAAACCTACCCATGCCACCAAACCTGTCCATAACCCAACCTCTATCCCAACTCAAAAGCACCACAAGTGTTCTCAAATACATTATAAACAAAGTAAGTACATTGTATTTATTTTTTGACGTAAGTACATAGTAGTTAAGGACACTTAATATAAAGTGGTACCGTATTTTGTTTACAGAATTGTTTTAAGTGTATGATTTTTTTGTTCAAAATAAAATCAGTTTTCACCTCACCTTGCTTTAAAACAAACATGAACTTTATTTTTTATACAAGTAAAAATGTTAAAATAGTTATCTAACACTTTTGTTTAAGTACCAATTCTTACTCTAAACTAGTATCTTATTACCTGCCTGTTATTAAGGTATTGGCTAGTATATTCTGCAGGATCTTATTCTTCATTCCTAATCCTAATACCTAAACCTAACTACTACTTTAATAAGCAGCTTATTTGCCGATTATTGTGTCAAAAGTTAGTGGTTTATTAAGTTCGTGACTTGTTAGAGGAAAAATTGTACCTTTAAATAAAGTGTGACCCATAGTTATTTTAAAATCAATTATTTAAAACAGTTATTGCATACATGTTTTTCCACAATATTACTGAGTTTTTAAACAATTCTTAATTCTTTTGCCACATTTGTAACATTCTCTAAACTGTACGTACAGTCACAACTATTTGCTAGTGATCTATTACAAGTCTGTCAAAATAACTTACAAAACCTGACTAAAACACATTCATGTGACTCATACTGTTCAAAATGTTCAGTGGTTTTTTTTTCCACTTTGACACCTGTTTGACAATCCTCCATATATAAAAAATTCAAAAAGCTTGTGATTGTGCTGTGGGCAAACTCTCTCTCCCTCTCTCATACAGTATATGCTTCTAAGCCTAATAGGTTGATTGACAGCTTTGTAAAGGTTTCCGTTTTATTACAACTTGCCAATTTAGCTGACGATACAAACATTCCATGTCAAACACAAAAGTGTCTATACATGCAGGCCTGACCGATTTTCATAATTAAACGGATCATTTTGCATGTGAAAGAATGAAGGAAATGTTTGGAAGTTGCAAAGAGTTTGACAGTTTAACTGAGAATCAAGAGATCTGTTTTTGATCAACAAGCTATGTGCATTTAGTTATGTGCAAAATGCAGACTTGTACATCTTTGCACTTGTGTGGCAAAAAAGACTGCAATGTTTTTTTGAAATCAACAAATATGGAGTCGATCTAGGGCTGTACTGTATATACTTGCTGAATAAAATAAAGTTTTGCAAACAAAGAATAAAGTATTGAGCAAAAAATAAATAAATAATGCAAATTTTCAAAAAGCCCAAAGCGAAATATTTTTTTTTTTTGAGAAATAAAATTTAAATTTGCAAACAAATTTAGCAAAAACAAAATACAGTCCAGCAGGTCCGGGCCTGCCGTAAACGTCTGAGTTCTCTAGACTCTTTTTCAAATCAAAGCGTGAAGTGAAAAGTGAAAAAAGCATCGCAAACTCCCGGCAGACTAAAGAGCAAATCAAAATGAGCATTACAATTGACTAGACAGGTTTTGTAAAGGTAATGCCATACAAATGTTTTGCAAATATAAATAAAAAAAATTTTTTTCATTTGCAAATAAAATAAATTCTTTTTCTCTTTCTTTCTTTTTTTTTTGTAAATTTAATTTTTATTCCTCAACTTAATTTTCACTTTGCAGTACTTTATTTTTGTTAGCACAATAAATTTTTGTTTCTCAAAAATAAATTTTCGCTTCGTGATTTTTGGAGATTTACATTTATTTATTTCTGCTCAATATTTTATTTTTTGTCTGCAAAACTTTCTTTTATTTTAAAGGATACAGTTGAGGTCAGAATTATTAGCCCCCTGTTTATTTTTCCCCCCGATTTTTGTTTGAGGGAGAGAAGATTTTTATAACACATTTCTAAACATAATAGTTTTAATAACTCATTTCTAATGACTGATTTATTTTATCTCTGCCATGATGACAGTAAATAATATTTGACAAAATATTTATTAAGACACTTCTATACAGCTTAAAGTGATATTTAAAGGCTTAACTAGGTTAATTGAGTTAACTAGGCAGGTTAGAGTAATTAGGCAAGTTATTGTATAACAATTGTTTGTTCTGTTGACAATTAAAAAAATATATATCTTAAAGGGGCTAATAATTTTGACCTTAAAATGGCGTTTAAAAAATTAAAAACTGCTTTTATTCTAGCTGGAATAAAACAAATAAGACTTTCTCCAGAAGAAAAAAATATTATCAGACATACTGTGAAAATTTCCTTAATCTGTTAAACATAATTTTGGAAATATTTAAAAAAGAAAAAAAAATTAAAGGGGGGCTAATAATTCTGACCTCAACTGTAAATGGCCCTAGATTGACTCTATACTGATATGACATTAACATTATGTTGAGAACAAGAAATAGCCATAGGTAATAAATCTGAGAGAAAAAAAAATGTAGATATACACAACCTAATTCTTTTTACATCTTGTACACTTGTTCTGACTTTGACTACACTTGTATACTCTTTAAATTTCATTAATTTGGAGGATCACTCACTGTGTGGTTGCAAAGTAAACGAAACAGAATTCAAGGGGCCTTGCAAATATTTCCCCCCTTACAGCACAGTCCTAAAAAAGTCTGTTTATAATATATAAGGATTTCCCAGTACTGGGTTGTAGCTGGAAGGGCATTCACTGTGTAAAACATATGCTAAGTTGGTGGTTCATTCCGCTGTGGCGATTCCTGATGAATAAAGGGACTAAGCTGAAGGAAAATGAATGAATGAATGAACAATATATGAGGAGATTTCAGTTCCTTAAAGGGATAGTTCACAAGATAGATGCATGTAATCAATAGTAGCAAAAACAAAAAGTCTAGAAATCAATGGTTAAAAGTTTTAAACATTCTTTGAAATATATTCGTTTGTGTTCACCAGATAACAAAGTAGGGCTAGTTGCCAAAATGATGACAGTTCACCCAAAAATGAAAATGCTATGTTCCCCCTTACAGCGCAGACAAAAAAAAAGCCTTATAATATATGAGGATTTCCCAGCACTGGGTTGGAGCTGAAAGGGCATGCACTGTGTGAAACATATGCTGGATAAGTTGGTGGTTCATTCCCCTGTGGTGATTCCTGATGAATAAAGGAACTAAGCCGAAGGAAAATTAATAAATGAATGAATAATAGATGAGGAGATTTCATGGGATAGTTCACAAGATATTTTTAAGAATTTAGGAAGTAATCGATAGTAGGAAAAACAAAAACTATGAAATTCAGTGGTTACAGGTTTCCAACATTCTTCAAAGTTTTTTTTTTTTCGTTCAACAGAACAAAAAGTAGAGTTAGCAGCCAAAAATGATGACAGTTCACCCAAAAATGAAAATGCAATCCCTTTAACATCATTTCTGGCAGTGAAAAACATGCTCTGGTGGAAATCTTAACCTCAGTTCCTATGTAAGATAAACATTAAGCTACAGCAAGATCAAATTCCCAAAACTATACTCAAAATAGGACAAGGGAAAATGACAGTGCAACACTGAATTGTTTTGGTAAGCGTCCCAGTTCTGGTTTTAAGAAGAGTGTGTTCTGATGACGTCTGGACCAGTAGTTCAAGGCTGGACATTGAGTGCTTTTTTTGTTTTTACATGGCTGCTAATTTGACCAGTTAAACGTTAGTTAACGTTAACTTAATTACTGCTTGTAATTACACTTATTAGGTGTAGCAGGGTCATGTTTTTATTTCACATTTCTAAAATGGCTGCTGTGAATGTAGCCTACTCTTTTATGATCATAATATAGCCTATTAGATATGTCAAGGTCACAAAAGCACGGATGTAGCCTTATTTAGATTAATGATAGGCTATATTATTTTGCTTTATGACATAAATCAGCCTTGAGAGATTCGTGTGAAAGGACTGGCCAGATGTACCTGTTTACAACTCGTCTAGATAAATTAGCTTTATGCGTATTATCAGATCACGTTTTACGCACTGTTATTGTTCCCCCGCCATAAATGATAAGCCGAGTAGCTGAAAGTCTCTCTATACCTGGAAACTCGCATGAGAGGAATTGTTTGGGATGGATGCCCTTTAGCCACGCCCCTGATTGCGAAACTCTTAAATCACACCACCGAATCCCACCGCTACGTCACGAAACCCCGCCCACTCGCGCACCCCCGTTCAAATTCGAATAGTTCAAGTTCAAGTGCAACACAAATACCTGCGTTCACCGTCTGTGAAGTACACATTTCCCCGCAGCTTCAGATGAGCAAGAGTCCGTCCTTTTCATCACAACCATTTATTTACCTCACATATACCCAGTAAACACCGAACTAACAGAGAAACGAGGGCTTTAAACAGCTCGCTTAGAGACTATGGAGATCTCATTCATGCTTTTATTGGCGGTTACGTTATTCTGTCCCGTTCAGTCAGGTGAGTAAACAAGTTTACCTTTTGGTTCGGAAAATGTAATTATTTTAATACGTTTATTTGTTTAATATAATCGTTCATACTTATTATTTGTCTCTCTGTATACATTTTAATTCCAAAAAAATATGTAATTTCCATATTTCTCACATGCTGAAGGCTTATATTTTCGGTCTATATGAATTAGTGGGCTAAATATGTAATAACCAAAAAAGTTTCAGTATTGTGGTTATTTTTCTCCCACAAATGTGTTTGTATGTAATTGTATATCCTCATTTTTGGACTTAATAATATAAGTATTTCCTCTTTTCTTACTTTTAATACGTTTATCTATATATTCTGATGTAACTGTTTAGTGTTAACATTCGATACTACATTTATTAAGGACTGTTTTGCAATGTATACCAAAGTCAACATGCTCGACATGAATTAATTCTCACTAAAACTCACTATAAGTAGGGCAAAACAATATTGGCTCAGAGTAAGCACATGTGCATATAGGCTGCTGTCCTCATGTCTCAGCTATAGGGGCCTCATTCCATAGTATTTTCCCACATGAATTTCCCAGAAGTCTTTTGCAGTGTGTGATGTCAGAAGGACAGGAGTACCGTAAATCCAATGCATTCACCAAAAAAACTGGTTTCCTATATCCAAACCTTTATTTCCCAGATGCATGCATTACTCATTTGGACAGTTATGAAAACTGGTTTAGTATAATATATTCGATATATCGAATATAATGGCTGTTATGAAGTTATTTTGTTACGTGTTTCTGGATTGATGGACTGTTGTTGTGGAGGATTTGAATTGCTATTGTATTCTAGGAAAAAAAATTAAACACAATAAAAACATATACATGTAGGTTATTAGTGTGTTAGCAGTTTGTTTTGGTATAGTTATAGATATGCATTATCTCTAGATTATTCTTAGATGTAATTAGTTTATTGGAGCTGTTTAACTGTTTCAAGTGTACGCTAAGGTTATGCCAGTGCATCTCTTGAAAATATGTACAAATCACACCTAAATCTTTCTTTTGATTTATTTATTTTTGAGAAAATGCATATATATATATATATATATATATATATATATATATATATATATATATATATATATATATATATATATATATATATATATATATATTGGCAGAGGGTGCTTGACACTATGATATTGCAAATGTTGTGTTGTCAAAACTGAACATTGAAGACCACAATTGTATTAATTTGAAATTAATCTAATTCATTTCATTTCAATGATGTTTTTTTCTTTATTATAAATTGATGTATTTTATATTAAATTAATTAGTGCTACCTGGTGAACAAAAAAGCCCCAAAATAGCCAATGGACGTATCCATTGTACACTGTATAAGATGAGATTGCGTATTCCTTTTTTTAATGAACAGTGTTTTCAGACATATTCTTTTCCACTTTCATGTTATGTTTTTTCTTCTTGAGAAGGTTTAATTTCTTGTTGTTCGCCTACAAAAGAAGCAAATTTGAAATGCATTTTAATTTAATATTGAAGTTTAATATTATTAGCCTCCTTTTTCGATTGGCTACAGAATAAACCTCTGTTGTCCAATGACTTGCCTATTTAACTGAACATGCATAGTTAACTTAATTGCGTTGTAATATGCAATGTGCACCATTTGTAAAGCTGCTTTGGAACATAATTACTGCGAAAAGCGCTACACAAATAAACTTGAATGGAACATTTGATGTGCTCAAATTATTAGTAAACTTTCACAGGAGAGACTCTAAATGTCTTATTCTCTTAGTTATGATTTTTTTTTTTTAACCATGAACAACAAAAGTGACACGGTTATTAATAAACACCAAAAGGTCAGAGCTTTAAGTTAGTCTAGTTTATTGTTTTTTGTGCAACTTGTACATGTTTGTGACAGTTGTTGCTAGATCAGATATGGTTGCGGCCGGAAGTTAACAAAAAAGATTTATGTTATTTATTAAATTTCCCATTAATTGTATTTTATTAACGTCTACCCCCCACCCCAACCCTAAACCCAACCATCACAGTAACATAAAACAGTAGTTGTACCAAGTATTGTTTATGTTATCTATTAAATTACCTAATAAATTGTATTTTTTAATGTCTACCCCTGCCCTAACCCTAAACCCAACCGTCACAGTACTGTAAACATATGAATTATTGTTATACAGTGTCATAAATAAATGCTGCTTTGTTGATGTGCATATCACACTTCCGGCCGGCCGAGCATCCTATCTAGACTTTACCATTTGTGACAGGTTTTGTAGGATTCACCCATGTGCACTACACATGTTGGCCTTTTACTTTTACCTGCAGATAGCGCAGATAACTCCATGAAGAAATCAGTCTACACGTGCATACAGTGTCACGCAGACTCTAGTGAAGCACAAGAACGATGCATTGCAAATAACCTCTCAAAAGATAAGATAACCTTCTCAAAGCCCACAACTTTTCTTGAAGACATTTGAGCATTTATCATTTATGATGCACTGCAGATTTCAAGGCAGTGTATTTGATCTAGATTTACTGGCCTTAAAATCATTGACTCCGCCGTGAAGATGACTTGATAGTAGTCTGTCTAGATAATTAGACACAAAGCAAAAAAGCCAAGTTGCTTTGTGGCCACCATCTTTAACCGTGTCAGTAAACAATGAGTAGTACATGGTGCCATGAAGAGATGACGTTTTATATCAACAGAAGGGAAGCTTTGTCTCTTGATACAGATAAGACTACTCTGAATGTGAACTTTGTGTAATCATTAATCACTTTGTGTTCGCATTTGAATTATAAAATGGACTGATCTGCCTCTGAATGCTGATTGGATGAGCTCAGTTTGAAATGGTCAATATAAGTTAATAATTTTCTACGTCCTACGGCAATAATGAACTGTACTGCTTGATGTTTGAGCTTTTCTTTGAGGTTATTAACTCTAAATGCGTTTAATATTTGTCTTATAAAGACAATCATCTTAATACATCAGTTGTTTATCTACGTAAGCCATTTAAGATGTTGTGTACATCCCTCAAAATAGTTTGTAAAAGAAAATTCTTGAAATGCTTTCCATATGTCATTCTTTCTAAAATAAAACCTGTGGTTGAGTTGATTTGTGACCTCCACACTTATTTCAGAAATGGTGACCCAGATGCACTGAGCCGTGGGGTAAAGCCATCAAAAGAGCATTTGCTATGCATCATTATTCCCTTCATAACTTTAATACACTATAATGAACGTCACATGACTTTTAACAGGTCCGCTTGAGTAACACAACTGCTTGCTTGGAGAGAATAGGTGTCTTGTGTTCAATTGAATTATCAATGTTTATGACTACATTACGTTTACATAGGTTTACAGTTTCTTAGTATTTTCATTAAACGTCAGCCATTTTTTTAGATTCAGCTGGTGACAAGTAGATCCAGAGCAAGTACCTTGATGTCAAAACGACATCAAATTGACGTTGACATCAAAAAACGTGTCAAACATGAAAACTGATTTGATGTCAAGATGTTGACGTTCATTTGACATCCACACATTGATGCCCTTTTGACCTCCAAAATAATGACACCAAAAATATTAAAAGTTTTATTCATCTGAAAGCGTCAATTCCAAATGTACACTGGATTTTATATCCATGCAAGGCATGTAAACTACCTTGATGTCAACACGACATCAAATTGACATCTAACATTGGCCACTTTCTGACCTGTTTTTATGCTAATATTAGATGTCAATTTGATGTCATTTTGACAATAAGATAGTCAGTTGACATCAAATCGATTTGCATTTTTGATGATGTTATGACATCAAGGTGCTCGATGCTTTTGTTTATTATCTGTGTTTGTGATATCACCGTTTTATACAAATGTAGTAGCGAACTTTCTGATGACTTCTGAGGATCCTGATGGTTCCCTCTCTGCTACGTAGCAATTGAAAAGTTGCAATCCATGTCAGAAATAAACTTCTATACTTTACAGTAATAATTAAATGTTTATAATTCAGGGTGTCCATGGGGTCTTAAAAAGTCTTAAATTTTAAAAACTAAATTTTAGGCCTTAAATTCTGTGAAATATTGTGTGTTGTTCATTTTTCTCTGTCCAACTAAAGCTACCTGATTGGGTCCACTTCCATCCAATCACCAACAATCCATTGTAATATAACCTTTTTTTATTATTTAGGATTTTTATTGCAAAGAGATACAATTCACAATAGCTGTTAGGCAATTTTTAAAGCAAATACTCGATGTCGAAATGAATTTCCCTAATCAGGGAAAGAAAACTAAAACTACAGTTTCTCACGATAATAACAGAGCAATATATGCCTTTACATTATCTTCTATTCAAAGAAAACTCTTTATAGAATTAAGAAGAAGTAAACATAATATGAAACTTAAGGATTTATAACAGAAACGCATAAGAAATGCATGATATATTTTTGATTATGTTTGTAATTGTCTCCACAACAAATATACTTTTAAGAATGTTAAACTTGTCATTTAAAAAAAATAGTATGTTGAAACAACTAGAGTTTTCTTGTTTTGACAAATTAAAGTATGTTGCTAAGAAATAAAAAAAATTTGTGGCAAGCAAAATAAAAAAAATTCCATTAGACCAACCAGGCCATTAGAAATAATCACTAACCCTGTATAAGTCTAAAAGTTCATTCATAATGGTCTTAAAAGGGTCTTAAAAAGTCTTAAATTTGACTTGATGAAACCTGCATCAACCCTGTAATTGTTATCAGCACAGTGCTTCATATTGGTTTACAAAGCAGGAAATACTTGACACCATCTTTGCCTAGACTTGTTGAAACTGATAATGTACTGTAATCAGCAATAGGCTGAGTATATTGTAATGTTTATATGTAAGCCCTTAGGAAGATTTTAATGTGCACCATAAAAGAAATTTATTTAGCAATTGTCATCTAATAATTTAGCTTGTTGTCTTTGATGCAACCTCAATTATGTTTAATAGAAAGACTAAATGTGCATTTAAAGGGATAGTTCACACAAAACTAAAATTCTGCCATCATTTACTTGGCTTTGAGGTAAAAAAAAAAAATCCTGTTGCACACAAAAGAAGAAGGCTTTTTAATGAATGTTAATAAACCATGCAACATGGAAACAAATTTTTTTTACCTGTTTTGGAATAAGCCCAAGTTGGAGAAAATGAGGACAGAGTTATCAGTTATGGGTGAATTGGTGAACAATTATTTAAAAAAACCATTTTGACAGCAGTGTCAGGCTGAGTCCCAAAACAGATGATCAGCCAATCAGCAGTTGGGGTGTGTCCTTTATTAATAGCGCATATATCACAACGGACGAGGCGTGTTTGTTTAGTTTTTTAAGTATCAGCATAGTTTGGAATAATTAGCGTACGGCACCCTTAGTCAAGGAGAATGTGTCACTTACAGTATTTCTCCTTCCAACAGGTGCCTTGACTTGTGATTCACGGCAGTATCAGTGTGGCAATGGAAAGTGCATCACGGCGAGATGGGTGTGTGATGAAACTGATGACTGTGGTGATGGCACTGATGAACTTCCTGCTGCATGCTGTAAGTCTTTCCACAACTAAATATCAAACAAAGAAAGTGTGCAGGGGCAAAGATACTATTACAGTGCATGCAGTAATAGAGTTGGAAGTAATTTTAGTAAAAGTATTTAAATGTGTTTAATGTGCAATTAAAAAAATTCTATGCACTTTTTAGTGGCTGAAATACTTGTTCTATTAAAATACGTTTGCTATATAGTGATTTCCTTAAATATGCATGATATTTAGAGCATGTTTCAACAAAAGTAATCTACTGAAAACAAGCAAACTTTTTCTTATTGTTTTGCATTTCTGAAAACTTTTGCATTTGGATGACAACATTATCAATACAATTCATCTTCACAGGGTTATATGTCAGGCCAGTAGTTGGCTATGGCGTTTTGTTTGCCATAGCCAACTACAACGCCCCCCACCAAAAAAATTCTATAATTTGTGGGTCTTTAAGTGTGAAAGTGTAAAAACCTAAAAAAGAACAGATCATTCACAATTAAATATCCAGTGTTAGATGGAATTGAAATTAAGGCATATGGTTATATTCTACATTCCTATACCACTCGCTTTTTTTCGCAGAAAATTTAAAGATGGTATTAATTTGTATTTTAAATCTGTTTCAGTGGCCAAGACCTGCAGACCCAGTCAGTTCAGTTGTGGTGGTCGACTAAACCAGTGTATTCCCAAGAGCTGGAAATGTGACGGAAAAGCAGATTGTGAGAATAATGCGGATGAGGAAGGCTGCGGTGAGCCACATCTTTAAGTCATATATATATTAGTAATGCTTCAGATCACTGTTTGGTGGAATTAGTTACAAAATAATTAATTAATATTAGCTACTAAATTACCTTTCCACTGAAAAAAGTAAAGAGTGGGTTTACTTTTTATTTTAGTTAATAAAAATGTAATTACCATTACATATAATGTACTGGCATTAATATAGGTCACACTTTACAATAAGGTTCATTAGTTAATGTTAATTAATGGATTTACTAACATGAACAAACATTGAACAATACATTTACTACTGTATTTGTTCATGTTAGTTAACGTTAGTTAATGAAAATACTGTAGTTCATTGTTAGTTCATGTTAACTCATGGTGCATTAACTAATGTTAACAAGCATGGACTTGAATGCTAATATTGCATTAGTAAATGTTCAATCATGATTAATAAATGCTGTACATGTGTTGTTCATGATTAAATGCATGAACTAATGAACCTTATTTTAAAGTGTTACCTATATATATATATATATATATATATATATATATATATATATATATATAAAAATATATAACAATAAAAATATAACAGTTTTGTAAACAATAGCTGACAAAAGTCTTTTAGCATCTTCAAGTTTTAGGAATAACAAATGACAATTTGACTTCTAGTTGATCATTTGGTATCAGATTTCATATAGTGGCTTATGAAAGGCAAAGGCCTCTAGATTACGCTTATTTTACCTAAATAAAATATGATCATGCCTTGATTTCTAATTATTTAATTAGGACATTAAGGTCTGACTGTGCTTAGACTAAAGTCCTGTCACTTAACAGAAATAATGTACAGTATAGAATATAAAGTCATGGTGCAGTGGAAACAGAATTAATATTGTGTCTGACTCCCATGAGCTTGGAGGACTGCATCCACATATCTCTGCAATGACTCAACTTATTAATAAAGTCATCTGGGAGTCCATTAAGACACTTCAATGCCTCCTCCTTCATCTTACCCCTGACATGCTTAAGTATGTTCATGTCTGGTGACTGGGCTGGCGAATGTGGAGGCTAAAGTATGAGAAGGAGCGCTATCCTGCTGAAGTATTTGAACTCTCCTGTGGTTTGTAATGTAATGGGCAGCACACGTCCTGATACCTCAGGCTGCTGCTGTTGCCATCCACTCTGCAGATCTCTCACACGCCCCATACTGAATGTAACCCCAAACCATGATTTTTATTTCACCAAACTTGACTGGTTTCTGTGAGAATCTTGGGTCAATGCAGATTTCAATAGTTCTTTTGCCGTATTTGTGATGATTGGGATGCAGCTCAACAGATGATTCATCTGAAAAATCATCATTCTGCCACTTTTCCTAGAAAACAAGTTATTATTTGTTGCTCTTACAACTGGGATCGACGACAAGACTTTTGTCAGGTAGTGTAAATTAATTCAGAGAAGCAGAGGAATGGAATTTCTGTCATACAAAAATAGTTTGCTGAATAATTGAAGAGTTAAGATGGAAAACCTCTAAGTGCCATCTGAAATTTCTATGTTGACTCCAATGTTTATGTTAGGGTATTTCATTTTTAAAAACGTGAAAAGAACATATTATTTGCCATAAAAGTGAAATTACTGAACCCACACACAGGAGCCTGAGAAAAATGCTCATTTTTGAAGAAAATTTTATTTTCCTCCTTTAGAGGTTTTTGCGTCTAAACTCAAATTCTATTTCTCAATTAAAGAAGGTTATATTTATCAAGGCAATTGCACATGCTTAAGAACAAAAATAAACTGAGGGTGAAATTAGCTAAAAATGTATGGAATAAATTCACAGAACAATTTTATATATGTGTTGCTGTTATTCACATACTGTATTATCCATGATAACCCAATTTTTCAACTAATGAAGGTTGGACTTGTGCGATTGCACGTGCTTACGAAACAATGACATAAACGTGATAATATTGTGTGCATTGTGTATAAATTATATATATATATATATATATATAAGTATAAATATGGTGTCATTAATTTGAAGTGTTTTGATACATAAAATGTTTAACATTTTTAAGTGTTAATTTTAAAAGTAAGTAAAACTGGAAGGTCATGGTTAAATTAAATTTTATAGAATTGAAATGAGTGATTAAATTACTTATCTGGTAAATTATGTTCTTATTCAAAGAAATTAGGAAAGTCATTTAAATAAAATTTTAATGACGTAATTACTAATTGGTTACATTTTTGAAGTAGCTTACTCAATTATACACTGTAAAGATGTGGGATCACACAATATGTAAAGATCACACAATTCCTACATGTTGTCCCAACACAAATCGATTAAGTTAACTTAATTGTTCTTACAAATTTAAGTAGATTGAACATAAAACATAAAACGTGTCCTAAAAAACATAAATTTTGTGGTGTTTCAACTCATTTCAAATAAATTGTTTAAACAAGCAGCAAAAGCAAATTTTGAGTGCATTCATGTGAGTTTAAATCTATACTGTTGTTTATAGATCCTCGGCAGTGTCACGATGGAGAATTCCGTTGTGGCAGTGGTCAGTGCGTTACGGCTGCATTCGTGTGCGATGATGAGATAGACTGTGAAGATGGCAGTGATGAAGTCTCCTGTCCTCCAACCACGTGTGGCTCCAGCTCCTTCAGGTGCAACAACGCCCAGTGTGTCCCACGACTCTGGGTGTGCGATGGAGATGCCGACTGTGCCGACAATTCAGATGAGTTGCCTGAAAAATGTGGCCCTGGAACATCTAAGCCCACCAAAAATCCCTGCACTTCCATGGAGTTCCATTGCGGAAGTGGGGAATGCATACACGGTAGCTGGAAGTGTGATGGAGGAGCGGATTGTTTGGATCACTCGGATGAGCAAAACTGCTGTAAGAAATGAAATGTGATCTTATATTTGTCATCAAGCACTTGTTAAAATAATGTTCCATACGAGTTAAGCTCGAAGTGACATGCCGATTATCACTGGATGGTATCCACAAGCATACCAGGGAATATCTGTGTGAAATAATCTGCAGGAATTACCTTGAATAATGATGCAGAACTAGAGTTTCATTCATCCATGGTAGTTTAATTATTAAATTATGAAACGCAACAATCTGAATTTCAGGTTTTGAATTCTGGAATATTGATTTGATTTTCAGAATTTCTTGATTTAGAAAACTTGAAACTGTATTAGTACAACTGGATATCTGCAGTCAAGTGTGAAAGTATGTCTACAAAAATCTGCCATAGGAAAATTCAGTTGTCTTAAATTTCAGATGTAAAATATTCAATTTAAGAAATTCAAATTCATAACAATTTTCAATGGCATATAATATTCAGTTTTATTAAATAAATTGTTAATAATTCAAATTAACACAATTCAAATTCAGGTTGTTTTGTCATATTTTAAAGTCCATACTCGTCACAGAACATATTTTGAATAAACAGATAACTGACCCGATGCACATCTCTGTTTACACCTGGGGTCCATTCTTCGTACCTCGCTTAAATGATCTAAGATAATTTGACAGATCCTGGATTTGTTAATCTTGATAACTGATCTCTGGCTAATTTGTTTCTTCAAACAAGTTCGCAAATCAGATTAAAATTTCTGAATAAACTGATCTGAGATCGCTTAATGTGTTGCGAAGGACATATCTATCGATCCTCGAAACTATGATCAGCAATCCAACGATTGGCTGATGGCACAGTAGCGTAATGACATCATCTGATTAATATTCAATTATCCGCGTGAGCTAAATTACTTAAAATTCATAGTAAACAGTTTATTAAATAATAAACGCAATAACTTTCTACCATTGTTGTGAGCTGCAGGCTTTACACTTTCATGTGTCAAGAGTATTTATTTATTTATTTAGCAAATTTTCTTTATTATAGTAGCCTAGGCCTATTCAATAGTTCACGTTTGTACCTAAAAAGTCCATATTAATAAATGTTCTCTTTGATCCCCTTACATAAGTACATAAGTTTTATTTATATCTATAACATGTTATCGTTATGGGACGTCTTGTAAGAAAGCACATTAAAAAGAAGGTATTCATGCTTCTTATGTTGCACTTTTTGCTTCTGTGTGAACAAAATGTGTACTCAAGCAGCCCCAAGAAGTGCATTTGAATGCATGATGATACCAGATGAAAACAGTACAAGTTCTAAATGCATAATGCATGCAGAATGTATATCTGATATTTAATGTACAAAAAGTAGGAGCAGGATTTTGGGCCAATGAGATTTTACAGTGTGTGGAGAAATAACAAAGTAAACAATAAAATGCTTATTAATACATTTGTCTTCCCACATAACTTAAAAGCATCAGGCAAGTCATTTTTCATTAAGAGATAATAAACTATTTTGCTTTTTCCATATGAACAGCCTTGCCAACATGCCGTCCAGATGAGTTCCAGTGTGGTGATGGGTCTTGCATCCACGGCAGTCGGCAGTGCAACCACGTTTATGACTGCAAAGACATGAGCGATGAGCTGGGCTGCGTCAATGGTGAACCAGACAGATATGATAGTCAAAACATACGCTTTATGTCTTTTCCTGATATGCGTTACTAAAATTTCTCTTCTCCCGATTTTCAGCAACTCACTGTGAGCCACCATACAGGTTTAAGTGCCGCAGCGGTGAATGCATAAGCATGGAAAAGGTTTGCAACAAGCAACGGGACTGCAGGGATTGGTCTGATGAGCCGCTACGAGAATGTGGTAAGTACCAGGGAAACCGAGTCGGTAGTTGGTCTACATACCCTTACAAAAACAAACCATGGTTTTACTATAGTGAAACTGTAGTCCATATGACTGTAGTAACAATGTTTTTTTGGTGCGTACTGTGGTTTTGAGACCATCGTTTTTAATATTGTACTGTATAATATTGTCAAATAATGATGCATAAAATGAAGCATAGTTTTACTATGGTGGATTTAACTGAATTATTATTACAATTATTTATTTATAATTATTTATTAACTACAAAATGAACTATGGTTTTAAAGTTACTATGTTTTTTTCTGCATAGTAAATCCATGGTTCAGTTTGTAGTTACTTTGGTTTTATTTCAAATACCTCATTAAAATCATGGGTCATGGTTTAATTACTATGGTTTAACTTCAAATGCTGTAGTATAACCATGGATCATTTTACAGTCACTATGGTTTACTTCAAATGCCATAGTAAAACTAAGCTTCATTTTCTAGTTATTATGGTTTCACTTGTTTTTTTTGTTTATATTTGTGTAGTAAAACCTTGGGTAAATTTATAGTTACTATAATTTTAATTCAAATACCACAGTAAAGCCATTGATCATTTTATAGTTATTATGGTTTCACTTTAAATTCCATAGTGAAACTAAGCTTCATTTTGTAGTTACTCTGGTTTTACTTCAAATGCTGTACTAAAACAATGGTTCAATTTGTAGTTACTATAATTTACATCAAATGCCATAGTAAAACTAAGCTTCATTTTTAGCTACTATGATTTGACCTCAAATGTCTTATTATAACCATGGTTTATTTTATAATTACTGTGGTTTTACTTCAAAGACCATAGTAAAACCACTGTTCAATTTGTAGTTACTATGGTTTTACTTCAAATCCTATAGTAAAGCCATGTTTTTTTTGTAGGTACTTTTTTCTTCGTCAAATGCCGTAGTAAATCCATGGTTCAGTTTATAGTTACTATGGTTTTACTTCAAATGCCACCGTATAACCATGGATCATTTTATAGATACTATAGTTTTGCTTCAAATTCCATAGCAAATCCATGGTTCAACTTGTAGTTACTATGATTTTACTTCAAATGCCATAGTAAAGCCATGAATCATTTTGTTGTCATTATGGTTTTCTTAAAATGTCGTAGCAAAACTGTAGTTCATTTTTTGGTTCCTTAGTTACTGCAATAAAACCATGGTTCATTTTTGTAAGTGCATTAACTTTAAAAAAAGATCTACAATATATACATTTTTCCCAATTCACAGACTCTAATGAGTGTCTTTACAACAACGGTGGCTGCTCTCATATCTGTAATGACCTGAAGATTGGTTATGAGTGCTTATGTCCTACTGGCTTCCGGTTGGTGGACAAGAGACGCTGTGAAGGTAAGAAACTGAAATTGGTTCCCATACTGAAATGGTTCAAAGTACGTGCCACCTCAGAAATTTGTGCTGATCCAGTTCAAACAACTATTGAATTTAGACTTTAAATTTGTTTGCTTTTTAAAAGTTGGATATAAGCTTTGAGTTTGCTTAGTGAGTTGACATGCTTGCTAACTTCAATGATTTAGTGATTTTACAGACACCAGTTTGATGCAACAAAACGACCCTTTAACTTTATTTGATTTCTTCAGACATCGATGAGTGTGCCAACCCAGACACCTGCAGCCAAATCTGTGTCAACCAGATGGGTAGTTATAAGTGTGAGTGTGAGGATGGCTACCAGATGGACCCAGCCAGCAAGGCCTGCAAAGCTATTGGTACAAGTTTTACCCATCCACCTGGACTTTTAATATGGCCTCAATCTGACAATCTCAAACTTTAATATATATTTCAACAGGAACTATCGCCTACCTATTTTTCACCAATCGCCATGAAGTAAGGAAGATGACTCTGGATCGCAGTGAATACATACGCGTCATCCCCCGCCTGAAGAACGTTGTTGCACTAGACATGAATATTGCTTCCAGAGATATCTACTGGTCGGATTTATCCCTGAAAAAAATATACAGGTAAAAAGATCTTTGAAGATCTTCATCAAACAGACGTGTGGAAATCATTTGCTTGTAACCGAACAGACTGGTGCCTGGTGTAATTGTATCAGCTCTTCATTTCCAGAGCCCCAATGGATACAGCGGACAACTCATCCCAACACAGCATTGTGGTTGGCAGTGACTTAGATGCACCAGAAGGTATCGCAGTGGACTGGATCCATGGAAACATCTACTGGACGGACAGCATCAGGGGCGCCATCTCTGTGGCAACAGCTGACGGAAGCAGACGCAAGACGCTCTTCAAAGAGAACCTGGCCAAACCACGTGCCATTGTTGTCGACCCAATTAAAAAGTATGTCACCTCTTAAAGTCCACATAAAAACAGAATTTATATTGTTTTTTTTTTTGCTAGCGCACATAGTTATTCAATAGTTGTTCAATGAATCTGAGGAAGTTAATCAACTGAAAACAAAAATTGTTCTGGTAATCTTCAATCAAAGTCTGACTAATGTCTTCCTAGTTTGGAGTGTCAGTTCTTCTGTTTTTTGTCAGTTTGATGGCTTCAGCCACAATATTCTTAACCATGCCCCTCTTACTTTTAGTTTGCAATGAGGGAATGACATGCAAAAACAAAGCCCTGCTCCTTCACAATATTCTGATTCAGTTGAAAGTACATAAACAAAAGCCACAGCCATATTACCCTGCAGCCCATAACCTGTTACTCACTGAAGCTAAGCAGGGCTGAGCCTGGTCAGTACCTAGATGTGAGACCACATGGAAAAGCTATGTTGCTGTTGGAAGTGTAATGAGACCAGTTGGGGGCGCTTAACCTGTGGTCTGTGTGAGTCCTACTACTCCAGTATAGTAAAGGGGAAACTATGCTGTCAGTGAGCACTGTCTTTCGGATGAGACTATAAACCGAGGTCCTGACTCTCTGTGGTCATTAAAAGTCCCATTGGACTTTTCGTAAAGAGCAGTGGTGTAACCCTGGTGTCCTGGTCAAATTTCCTCTATTGGCCCTTACCCATCATCGCCTCCCAATCATCTCTCGAATTGGCCTTATCACTGTCTCTCCACTCCCCCTATAACTGGTGTGTGGTGAGCGCACTGGCGCCATTGTCTTGTAGCTGCTGTCGCATTACTTACTTTTTTACTTACTCAGCAACTTCTAGTTTATGCAGATTTAAAATCTAGACTGAAAGTATGCGGTTAAACGTTAGTTTCTCTCTAATATTTTGTAGCTTCATGTTCTGGACCGATTGGGGCACACCAGCCAAGATCGAAAAAAGTGGTCTTAATGGAGTTGACCGGAGCACTCTAGTTGCGGACGACATTGTGTGGCCCAATGGAATAACCCTAGGTATGAACTTACCCACAAGCATGCTAACTGTTGACAAAATGGTAACTTAAGTGTGATCACTGTTCTCACTCTTTCTCATTCCTAGACCTATTGACCGAGCGTCTGTACTGGGTTGACTCCAAACTCCATACTCTTTCCAGCATCAGTGTGCAGGGAGATGGTCGGCGTACTCTAATCATTGACCAAGGCAAACTTGCGCACCCTCTGAGTCTCACTGTTTTTGAGGTATGTATTTGGGAAGTTCTTGTTAAAAGACACCTTGTTTAGGAGTAACCCTCAATGCTCACCCAAGCTTTCCTCATCTTCAGGAGAAAGTGTTTTGGACGGATGTAAGCAATAACGCCATTTTAAGTGCGAACCGCGTCACCGGAGGAGACATCACAAAAGTGGCCGAACACCTCTCATCTCCAGAGGACATTGTTCTTTTCCACAACCTCAAACAACCTACTGGTGTGTTAGCCAGAGAATAATCAAAAATTTGCCTTTAGAGTACTTTCCGAATCACTATTAACTAAGTTGGTTTCTTTATTCTTCATGTCCTCCCAGGAATCAACTGGTGCAGGATCAATAACGGTGGCTGTGAGTTCTTGTGCCTTGCTGCCCCTCAGATTAACAGATTCTCACCCAAATACACATGTGCCTGTCCAGATAATATGATGTTGGCCAGAGATATGCGGAAATGTGTACCAGGCAAGTCAAATTTAGTAATTGTTGTTAGGATTTTCAATTCCTACAGGATACCGATTCCTACATTCAAAATTTTTGTTTTTCTTTTAAACAGCTGTAGTGACAGCTGCAACTCCTGTCAGGCCTGAAATACCCACAACCATTCGTCCTCAAGTTCCTTCAGAAACGACACCAAAACCTGCTAGGCCTTCCACTACCAATTCACAACCTTTACCTACTCCGGCTCCCAAGATCCCTAACAGACCCACTCAAGCTGCCACTTTGGTGCCTTCACAGGCCACAACTAAACTTCCCTTTTTCACCCAGACAGGTATGTCCTGCTTTACCACTGAAGAAACTCAAACCTGAACTCAAGACCTCAGAAATTCTTGAACCCCTACTCAAAGATATTACAGTGAATCTGTAATTTGTGAAAACAAATTGTGATTTCTCTATTAGATGTCCACTTTGGTGATGTTAAGGCTGTCTCTGATACGTCATCTTCCACACTGTGGGCCTTGTATATTGTGGTTCCTCTTGGTGAGTACTTCAATCTAAATACTAAGAGACCATGTAGAGATATGATGTGAGGTACCTTGTGAGGTAACTAAAAAAGCATTTAAAGGTGTAATGCAGGGGTACCCAACCCTGTTCCTAGAGATCTACCTTCCTGCAGAGTTCAGCTGCAACCTTGATCAAACACACCTGTCTATAATTACCAGGTGCTTCTTCAGATCCTACTTAGTTGGTTTAGTTGAGTTTGATCAGGTTGAAGCTAAACTCTGCAGAAAGGTATATCACCAGGAACAGGGTTATGCACCTCTGGTATAATGGATGTGTTTTTGACACATGTGCCATTTACACTAATGTGTTTTCGTTTTGTTTCTGGCATCCACACTACTTTGGGATGAACACTGAGAGTTTTAAAAACACTGAAGATCTAGTTTTATTTATTAAATGTCACAGTCTGTCAGGAAGGATGATGTAGCAAGAAGTGCAACAAAAGATGATTCATTAATAATTAAAATAAAACAAAAGGGTTATATAATGGGTTAACAAGGAAGGTGGGAGTATAGACAGGACATGCACATGACAAAGAAACAACACAAGCCATGTGCTCACATAAAATGAGACTAGAAATCATTAAAGTGAGACTCAACTCAAGAGAGAACTTATTACCTGCGTGTTCACATGAGACACTAAAGGACACAGCGCATGTAAACATGAACCACGTGCTAAACACAACACCAATAGAGGACTGAGCGCAAGACACGAGTACACGATAAATGAAAACACTCACCGTGCACTCACACACGCAACTTGCATGTTTCATGCCGGCGCCAACCAAAACCGAAACACACTAGACTGAGATGCTGGGAATGAAACGCCACGCTGCAGACAGAACAAACACCAGGATGAGAGCGCGTGTCGCAAGCAGCCCAGACATCGCACACCCGCATCAAGTGGCTGAGACGGTGCTCATACAAAAAGACACACAATGACAGAAAATGAGTACTCGACCTGAGAAAACTCGAGCCGAGCACAACATACAAGACAAGACAGGACTAGGGTCTGGACTCTGCCAGCAAAACAAGAATTAACAAGACTGAAGGGGCAGAATCCTGACATTGAAATCCTGATAATCTGTATCAGTATATATAAACTTAAACGCAAATCTTTGGAAATGGATGACTGGTCTTTCGAACTGCAAATATGAATGCCAGTGTGAATCGTCATAGATTATGTGTTTTAGCTTGTGTATTGTGGACTAGAGGTGTGAACCTATACTGGTGTCACAGTTTGGTTCGATTACGATTATCATGCCTTCGATTTGGTTCAATTTGATATCTCGGTGCATTGACGATGCTTTCCATATACAGTGTTATATTTTAGGGGGGAGGCTATAACAAGCTGTTTGTATAAACACACAGACACACAGCACCACACTGTCTCTCATTCAAACACATACACAAACATAGACAGCACCAAACAAACAAACACACACACACACACACACACACACTTAAGCCCTCGCAACAGAGAGAGCTTGCGCTGAGCGGAGCAGAAAAATGAAAAAAAAAATAAATGAAAAAAAAGAAGCACTTTTCGACGGTCCCTTACTGAGAGCTCCTCTTAGCGCGAGCTCTCCCGGCTAAACACATATTGCGAGGACTTAAACGGAGCAGTGCTCGTAATGTTGAGCGAAAAAAAGGAAGACAGCTTTGAAACATAACCAGCTTTGTCTTTTTGTAGGAAACACACTTTAGATTTTTTTAGGGTAAGAGGTTTTTGAGTTATTGCTGTCTATAACTGAATGTGTGACAGGAATATCGAAAACAAAACCAACTGAACCGCGCTCATTTCTGGCGCCCCCTGGATATACAGCGCCCTTAGCATTTGCCTATGGTGCCTATGCCACGGGCCGGCCCTGAGTTGGCTAAGTGTTGTAAATACTCGCGCTCACCTCCCTCGCGACAGAGAGCATAGGAGATAAATGACGTCAGTACATAATAACCGGTTATGATTATTACTGAACCGATACCGAATTGTCCGCATCTGCATCGAGGTGCACCGAAGAAACAATTAATTTTGACACCCCTATTGTGGACAGAGATTACTTTTTTCTATAGCACAATAAAAACGCCAGTCTGAACAAGGAGAGTTTTCATTAGAAACTGCATTTTAAAAGGAAAACACAATAGTGTAAACAGCACCAAAGTCTCTGCCTGAAGGTAGGCAACAAAGTTACAATCAGGATGTACTCCCACTAGGCTGTGCAAACTGTGTCGGGGTGTATTTCCCGGTTCATTTGACAAGTGTGAGTACTCCAAATCAGGTCCAGAGCTCGATTGAGTTGGGCTCAGTTTTAGTTCACCTCAAACAGAAATAGTGATGTCATACTTTAGATTGAAAGAGGTAGTTGATATTGACTGGAAGCTGATTGCACTGCCTACTTGCAACTTACTATAAAAAAGTGAGGGATTAAATGGGCGACAATTCATCCGAGCCACCAGCAGTACTGACAGAAAGATATCACACTTTCGGATGTTCAGTTTAGCAATCTAGTAGATGCATGAGAATAAAAATGGTAATGAAAAAAAAATAAAAGTGATGAAAAAGTGAAGTGCTGGTTTATGTTCGGTTTGTAGTGCCTATCTGCAGTCCTAGTGTCAGTTTCCCAATTTAAGTAATGAATATAGACTACTTATAGCAGGGGTGTCCAAACTCAATCCTGGAGGGCCGGTGTCCTGAAGAGTTTAGCTCCAACTCTAATCAAACACACCTGAACCAGCTAATCAAGCTCTTACTAGATATACTAGACACTTCCTGGCAGGTGTGTTAAAGCAAGTTGAAGTTAAACTTCACAGGAAACTGGCCCTCCAGGAACGCGTTTGGACACCCGTAACTTATAGCTATTGATATAGAGAGTTATTACATGTCTGTCTGGAATACCTGATCATGATTGGTTTAATTATTGGCGACATTCAAAGTTTTGTTATTCTGAGATAACAATCGCTAAATAACACAGCTAATATCAGTCTTATACAACAACCGATAAGCCTGTAGGGCTTTACCCCTAGCTTTTTCTCTTGCACAAAGACACTGAATGCTCATGCTAGTTTGCAGTCATCTTTAGTCCTATTCATGTGTTCAATCATTGCTTTTTGGACGATGTGAGGAGATAACACAGTCTGCTTTTTTTGTCACCGCTAGCTGTTTAACATCAGCTTAAATTATCATGACCTTAAAGCCCAAAGTATACTTTGTTACATTTATACAGCCTTTCAAAGTACTTTTGACTCATATGCACACATAGATATTCAATGTATGTGCATTGCGACAACTTGCCTCTCCTGACCTATTCTTTCATGCTAGTGTTGTACAAATGAGGGTACTTTCAAACCTCTTTAAACAACCTTTTGCCTATTATTGTTGAAGCTTAAAATCATATTGGTCTGCTCTGTTATGAAATATTTCTTTGATTAACTTGTGAATCAATGCCCCCTCCAAGGCATGGTTGCCAAGTTGTGGATAAATTAGTTACAGCAAAAAAGTGAAATGTGAATTTGTGATGCCAGTACAGTATCTGTTGACCCTCAAATTCAGGTACTTCATGAAGTATACTTTAAATTGAAATCAATATCATTTTCACTAGAGGATAAGGTTAATTTCTAACACATTAAGGCTGAATCAAGCTTTCAATTTTGATTTAATATATTTTAGCCAATTTCTGTAGGAGCAACACATGTATTCATTACAATAAGGGCAATCCCTTTACACTCAGGTGCAATGTGTTTACAAGGCAACTATTATTATTTTGATCTGTTTTCTCTGTGTGGGTGTGAACTTGCGAAATAGGTATTAAAGTGTATTTTTTTAAAGCACTGCCTGTCATGTTCATGTAAACACTTGGCACATGTTTAGGGGAGTGTAAGATTAATGGCAAGAGCATTGGTAGCATTGTTGTTGCTCAAGTGTTTCAGCAAAGTGTGGATTTTCTTTTAAGTTACAACCAAAAGTGGACACACATCTTATACACACCGCAAATTATACATAAACACATCATTAGCTCCCAACAGGTACTGTTTACTATTAGGTTAAGGAACAAAATGCGTTATACAGATTCTTTGGGCTGTTTTTAATATACAGTTGAAGTCAGAGTTATTAGCCCCCCTGTTTATTTTTTTTTCCCCCAATTTCTGTTTAACGGAAAGAAGATGTTTTCAACACATTTCTAAACATAATAATTTTAATAACTGATTTATTTTATCTTTGCCATGATGACAGTATATAATATTTTACTAGATGTTTTTCAAGACACTTCTATACAGTCTAAAGTGACATTTAAAGGCTTAACTAGGATAATCAGGTTAACTAGAGGGGTTTGGGTAATTAGGCAAGTTATTGTATAATGATGGTTTGTTCTGTAGATTATCGGGGAAAAAATAGCTTAAAGAGGCTAATAATATTGATATTTATTGTAGCCGAAATAAAACAAATGACACTTTCTCCAGCAGAAAAAAATTAATCAGACATACTGTGAAAATTTCACAGTTAAACATCTTTTAGGAAATACTTAAAAAAGAAAAAAAATGAAAGGGGCTACTAATTCTGACTTCAACTGTATGTACACAGTAAAAAAATGATCCATTTTGGGACCTTGAGCTCTGCTCTGTTGACTTTTGATGTTGAAAATTCAACTCTACAGTTTAACAAGGGGACTTTTATTGACATTTTAGTAGTTTAAAATGATTTAATGTATAGAAAGTAGAAATGAGTCTGTAAAATAACAGAAAATGTACTGGCAGTTCATTACAAGATTTTTTCTTAATATACAACACCAATCAAGACAATATATCCCTTTATTTATTAATTCATTTTCTTTTCGGCTTAGTCCCTTTTATAATCCACAGCGGAATGAACCACCAACTTATCCAGCACGTTTTTAGACAGCGGATGCCCTTCCAGCCACAACCCATCTCTAGGAAACATCCACATACACTCATTCACACTGATACGGACAATTTAGCTTACCCAATTCACCTGTACCGCCTGACTGTGGGGGAAACCGGAGCACCCGGAGGAAGCCCACACGAACACAGGGAGAACATTCAAACTCCACACAGAAACACCAGCTGTGGCTTGAACCAGCGACCTTCTTGCTGTGAGGCACTACCTAGCACTACCTACTGCGCCACTGCGTCGCCTAATGGTTTTTCAACAATAGATAATGTTACATGTGGAAAAGTCACTAAATTGCTCACGTCTTTGTGCAGCAATAGACCGTTTTATTTTAATAGTCTCTGGCACATATTCTGACGTTTCAAAAGCACATCTGACTCGCTTCATTTCTGTTTCTTTCAGTATGATTTAATAGCTACAACAACTGTGACAATCTCTTAAAAAGAACGACTCACAAAATCAAATTTGCCTGATAAGACTGAAAAACAAACAAACAATAGATTAAAAACCCCAAATAGCAACCAGGAAACATTGAAAGAGTTTTTGACCACCTCATATAGTGTCTAATTGTATTGGAAAATGTTTTTTTATAGCATATTTCATTTGGTTTTATTTGTATCTCTATTTAAATGTATTCTTTGCTGGTCAGATATCTACAAAATAAACAAAAAGAATAGATTTTTGGTGAAGTGACGTGCAAAAATTCTTTCTTCAATTATGAATTAACTTCAAGTAGTTTATTACATATACAATATAGTATTTCTGACGATTTTCTTTATAATTTGAGTTATGAATTGCAGTATCGCAATACTACTTGGTATCATTATACTTCAGCTGGTATAGTATCGTAACATGAATTAATGGTATCGTGACAACCTTACAAGCAAGAGAAATATAAATTCTACAAGAACAATTGATACAGCACAAACTAATTTTCATTTGTTATGCATATTAAAGTATTAGTTTATCAAATGTTGACCACTTTTTATAGTCTAATTGTGTTGTAAAATGCTCTTTTTGTAACAAATTTAGTTTGGTATAATTTTTATCTTTGTTTTAATGTATTTTTTGTTGATCAGATCTACAAAAAAAAAAAAATGTTAGGTGAAGTGATGTACAAATAATACTTTTCAATTATGAATTAACTTCAAGTAGACCTATTACAACATAAAATATAGTATTTCTGATTTTTTTATATAATTTGAGTTACGAATTGAGTTATCGCAATACTACTTGGTATCGTGATACTTCAGCTGGTATAGTATCGTAACATGAATTAATGGTGTCGCGACAGGCAAGCAAGTGAAATATAAATTTTACATGAACAGTTGATACAGCACAAACTAATTTTCATTTGTTATGTGTTTTAAAGTATTAGTGTTTTCCTCTCAAAACTTCTATTCTAAGTCATTTTCTTTTTTGTTTATCTTCTTAAAGCACTCCTCTGTTTGGTTGTGGGTGGCGCTGCACTGTTTTGGAGAAAATGGCGTCAGAAAAATACCAACAGCATCCACTTTGACAACCCGGTTTATCAGAAGACCACAGAGGACCAGGTGCATTTATGCAGAAACAACAGTTCTGATGGCTATTTTTACCCTCAGGTATGATACTTTATTTTAAAGAAGTGCATAATATTAACATTATAAACCCAAAAATCTTGTGTCTAATAACTGTGGTCTTTTTTTGGCTTTCACAGAGACAGACTGTGAGTCTGGATGATGAAATCTGATGATGAACTTGTTGAAACGATCCATGCTGAAACTGACAATGTTTCAAGACTGGAGGCAGTTTATACAGTTTTTACCTACACGGAGGTCAGTTCTTCAGCAAAACAGCATTTGGGGAACAATAGAGAACCAAACCGCCTTTCCACCCACACAAGACATTCAATGCAAAAAAACAACAATCCAGTGCTGACAATTCAGGGAAAACCAAACTGAAAACAAAGAAACCTCAGACAACAACAAGAACCTCGGCTTATCAAGGCAACTTAGCACTTCACTATATAGAAATTATATAGCAATCCACTTAACAGCACTTAAAAATGGAGGGCTTATCCTTATCAGATGTCCATAGGTTATTGTAGATAGTGTATGTATTAGTACATTTTAAAGAGTTGCTTTTATTTGTATTTTAAAAGTTTTCAGAGGCATCAAAAACCTTTATCCAAAACATTTGTATTGTTTGGTTCATGCAGTATAGTAATTGAAGATGCAGTATGTGTTAATATATTTAGGATAGTACATTTACTGACATAGGATGTGCAAAGTTTATTTTCCTAAACATGTCTTGTTTTTATTCTTAGGTCAGCAATGCATTTAAAACTTATGGAAGCCAGTTCCACTGAGTAAAAATTAAATAAATAAGTAAATAAATACAATACAAAAAAAAGTTATAAAATCAGAATTCTGAGTTATAAAGTTAAAATTCTGAGTTATAAAATGGGAAGTCTAAGTTATAAAGTTGCAATTTTGAGTTACATAATAAGTTAACTCGTAATTCTGACTTAATAACTCGCAATTCTGAATTAATAACTTACAATTCTGACTAAATAATTGGGAATTCTGACTTAATAACTCGCAATTCTGACTTAATAACTCGCAATTCTGACTTAATAATTGGAAATTCTGACTTAACTTGCAATTCTGACTTAATAACTCGCAATTCTGACTTAATAACTCGCAATTCTGACTTAATAACTCGCAATTCTGACTTAATAATTGGGAATTCTGACTTAATAACTCGCAGTTCTGACTTAATAACTCCCAATTCTAACTAAATAACTACCATAAACTCACAATTCTAACTTAACTCGCAATTCTGACCTAATAACTCGGAATTCTGATTTAACTCTCAATTCTGACTTAATAATTTGCAATTCTGACTTTATAACTCGTAATTCTGACTTAATAACTCGCAATTCTGACTTAATATCATGGAATTTTGACTTCATAACTTGCATTTCTGACTTTATAACTGGAAATTCTGACTTAATAACTTGGAATTTTGATTTTATAACTCAAAATTCTGACTTAATAACTCGCAATTCTGACTTAATAACTTCGAATTTTAACTTTATAACTTGCATTTCTCACTTTATAACTCCCAAATCTGACTTTATAACTCGCAATTTTGACTTAATAACTCTGAATTCTTACTTTTTATCTCAAAATTGTGACTTTAAAACTCAGAATTCCAATTTAAAAACTCAGAATTGAGAATTTATAACTCAGAATTGTGACTTAATAGCTCAGAATTCTGACTTAATAACTCAGAATTGTGACTTTATAACTCAAAATTCTGACTTAAATTTTTTTTTACGTTGTATTTATTTATTTATTTATTTTATTCAGTGGCGGGCTTCCATGGAAACTGCTTTTTCTTGAAAAACACACCTCAGTAAATGAAATCTGTCTGATATGCGGTATTGATATTGGGGTTGCTTAATAATCACTATCATAAAGTCTTTTGTTTTTGCAGTCAATGATTATTTACGACTTTAATTCTACTGTGGTGAAAATAAGGAAGCTTAAACTCTTCAGAGAGTCAGGGAATGTACTTTATGTTTTTTAGTAAAAGCTTTTTAAACATGCAGATGCAGCACAATCGCCTTACGTCCTCAATGTGAACGTGTACATAATGTAAATATCTGTACTATTGCATTTGTAAGAATTACAGTACTGTATATAGCGAAATGTTTATTTATTGTTTTTTTTTTGCAATCTAAATCTTCATTTGATAATCGGCTTTGTGCCATGTCCGTTGTTTAATTGTTGAATGTAAATGATCATGTTTCTGTACATTCCGATGAGCTAATTTAGTTATGTGTCTTCTGAAAAGCCAAATGCAGTTCTAATAACTTGTGTTATTTTATCTTGAAATAAAAATATACATACATATATTTAACTTGCATATTTTTTATAATGTAATTTGTCACACTTCAATTGCTATTTTCAGGATTGCTTAAAGGCATAGTTAAAAAAATGAAAAAAAATCAGCTGTTAGTTTACTTAATTCACTTTAATAATTGTTCATTGATTTATTCTGAGATGCAAGCATTTCTATACGTTAGTACAACATTAAAGGGCACCTATTTTGCCTCTTGTTCAAGATTTAAGATAAGTCTTTTGTGTCTCCAGAATGTGTCTGTTTCAGCTCAAAACACCCATCATATTGTTTATTATAGCTATTGGAATGTTGGATTTTCTGCTCTGGACACAATGTAGCTGTTTTTGTGGTCTTTAATGCTAAATATCCCCGCACCACGTGTCTGTCAGTGTGCCTCAATCTCCACCTTGGCTGCGTCAGATAAACAGTACAGTGACAGACATGAAGCAAGCAGATCTCATGTAACGTTTGTGAGAAATACTACAGTAAGAACTTTCCCAATGATTATTTGATATATTTGTTGTGGAGTTAATTCAAGCCTTTTTGCGATGAGTCACACACAATGTTGTTACAAATTTCATGCACACACACACACATACACACACACACACACATACTTTGTCTTCACAGGGCAAATGTGACAGGATACACTATAATATCCACTGCTTTATGGATATCTGTTATGTTTATGTACAAAATAATCCTGATTTAACGTCTTTAAAACTGGAATTGAAGCGTCTTCTTTTATAATTGTACTGAGGTGCGGCTGTGGTGATAAAACGCGTAAAACAATGTAATTCATCACAAACATGCACTGTTTTAAAAACATTTTAAACGTGTCAAACTCCTTCATGATCACATTTAATGATGATTGATGATCACAAAGAGCTTAACAGATCTTTTAATCCCGGTTGCTTTGCGCACGTCCTGTCTTGTTGATATGATTATAAGCATTACTATGAAGACATGTTAATACGCAGATGCCAATCAATTTGGTGGGCGGGGAAACTCCTATGTCATGTTGCGGTCAGCCTCAAAATGGGAGGGGTTTGGATCCTATTTTTACGTCAGGAAATTAAAAAAAAAGAGACTTATTGTCTTTCAATCACTTCTTTATGGCTGTGGACACACTATAGCTGCACACAGTTCTGTCCAAATAGCCTACAAAAGATGATTTTCATCATAGCTGCCCTTTAAAGAAAATTTTGCTGAAATCATTGTGGTCATTATTGATTTGTAAAAATCTAAGTCAACAACTACCGGCCCTTTAAAAGTGAAAAAAAAAAAAAAAAAAACACAGACAAAACAGCCCTCATAAAATTAACACTTTAGTAATTTGAAGGAATTACTATAGTATTTGAATCAATCTGTTGTGGTAATTCTATAGACAGCTAAAGTAATACAAACAAATTTACTACAACTATATGTATTATACTATAAAACACCACATTTTACTGTAGTAAAAACAAGTATACTATAGTATTTATTACAGTTTATGAGTACACCATAGTTAATAGTACTTTGCAGTCATTATCAAAGAGTTGTAAACAGTAGAGCTGCACGATTTTGGAAAAAAAACGTACATTGCGATATTTAATTTGAAATAACTCCAAAATTGTCATGTTTTCTAAACTTTTATACCTGGTCAACTATAATCCTGACTCCACATTCACACATTGTGATTCATTCATTCAGTTTTTTTTTCAGCTTAGTGCCTTTATTAATCTAAGGTTGCCACAGGGGAATGAACCGCCAACTTATCCAGCATATGTTTTACACAGCGGATGCCCTTCCAGCCGCAACCCATCACTGGGAAACATCCATTCACACTCATTCACACACATACACTACGGACAATTTAGTTTACTCAATTCACCTGTACCGCATGTCTTTGGACTTGGAACCAAACGAACACAGGGAGAACAAACAAACTTCACACAGAAATGCCATCTGACCGAGCCGAGGCTCGAGCCAGCAACCTTCGTGCTGTGAGGTGACAGCACTACCTACTGCACCACCCCACATTGTAATATGGATGCTAAAATGATATATCGTGCAGCTCTAGTAAATACTAAAATCTATATAGAGTGTAATACACTGATTTAAACACTATAAGAAATGCTGGGTTGTTTAAACCCAAATTGGGTAAAATAAGGACTAACTCAAACATTGGGGTAAATTTGGCCCGATAAATTAATTTTTTTATTAAAAATTACCCAGCCGGTGGCTTAGTCTGTATTACACAAAGAATTGGGTTGAAATAACTCAGCATTTTTAGGATTGAAGGGATAGTTCATGCAAAAAATGAGAATCTACTCACAATTTACTCTCTCTCAAGTGACTCCAACCCTTTATGAGCATACTTTAATACTTTGAAGAACCTGAAAACCTGTAACCATTGACTTTCATAAATGAATACTATGGGAGTCAATGGTTACAGGTTTCCAACTTTTTTCAAAATATATTTTTGTGTGTAAACACCAAAAAACAAAAACAAAAAAAAAACTGTCCAAGGCATTCGAAAAATGTAGATAAAATATTATAAAGCCTTTATTGACATGGCTATTGCTTAAAACCTATGCCAACTGCCTTAATCAGATTACCCTTTAAGGAAGAGCCATGTCAATAAAGGCTTTTTAATAGTTTTCCACATTTTTCAATTGCCTTGGACTGATTTTTGCTGTTCATTCTGATAAATCCCTTACCCAAAGAGCACCGACACGTTATGTAAGCTACCCCTGAGCACTTTTTGTTTGATTTTGGATCTTTTTGTATGTGTTCAACAGATGAAAAAAACAAGTAAAGGGTAAGTAAATGATGAAATAATGTCTAGTTTTGGGTGAATTATCCCTTTTGAAATATTATTTACAATAAATGAATCTAGTATTATACATTATTATTACAGTTTTTATTCATTTGTTTGGCTCATTTCTTAAAACACGAATAACATTCTCAAAACAACACGGACAAACCTCCAAACCACTCGATGATTGTTCACAACAGAATTGATTTTCCTATTCATTTCATCAAATAGCAAATGTCTAAGTACATCTTTGTAAATTATTGAGTATAAGAAACCTATAGCATAATTTCCTAGTGAAGAGATCTGGTTGATCTAAGCTGAGTGGAATGGTTGTTCACTCAAAAACGTGTCAGCGGTATTTTATTGTATAGGTCATCACATTCACAATAGTCTGTCCAACAGTCAAATATAGTCAAGAACATACAGTAACACCAGGAATACCATACATGAATCTATGTCTATCTTTATTTACAGCACTGTAGGTGTTTTTTGTTTGTGTGTTTATATTACAGTATATTATTCTGTATACAGTACAAAAGCCGAAAGGGAAGAAAAGTTTTTAATTTGGGTCAATGTCTGCCAATTTTACATAAATCTATTGTCCATCGCTGGTCTGCAGGTCTGACCAAATTTCATTGCAAAGCCTCTAGTTTCTTCCCGATGTTTTACCAATTTGCGGTCTAAGACCACAGTCTGAGTACTAACAACCCTGCTCACCACCCTTTCACTCCAGCCGGCCAGCTTGGTAGGGTGTTAAGCTGCACTGATTGCTTTTATCAGTCGTCGGTTTCTTCAGGGCCCCATCTAAGCCCATCAGCAGAAACCCTGTTATCAAGGTTCCGAATAGGTAGATATCTTCAATATCCTCTAGGGGAGGGGTGGACAGCACTGTTCCTGCAGAGCCACCTTCCTGCAGATTTCAGTTGCAACCCATATCAAACACACCTGCCTGTAATTATCACGTGGTGTTCAGGTCCTAATTAATTGGTTGCGGTGTGTTTGAAATGGGTAGCAACTGAAATCTGCAGGAAGGCGGCTCTCCAGGAACAGGGTTGTCCACCCCTGCTTTAGGGACAGAGCGGACAGGCACACAACACACCACTTCTCACACCCGTCCATCATGTATTCATATGCAAAAATCCACGCAGGACAGTTGGGTTCCCCTGAACCCAGACTTCTTGTCGAGAAGATGGTGTCAATTGCATTCAGAGACCAGTTGATCAAATCCATAATTCCTTATTTGTTTGGAGAGCAGGGCAAGGAGAGTCTCAGAGATAGAATAAGATGAGACAAGAGGCAGCCAGGAGAGATATGGGAGGCAGAGGAAAAAGTGTGACCGCCATCGTTTTGGGAGATATGAGCTTTTGCCAGTGAGCTATATCGTTGTGCTGAACTGTAAGAAATGAGCAGGCCCACACAGAATCTGCGCGCACAGAAATCTGCTGATATTTAGCCCATCATTGAGTCTATTTATTAACTTGTGTAAATGTATGCAAATTTATATTTATTCAGTTTTTAAGTTAATTTCAGTAAAAATGGTGACTACTATGAATGTGTTCAAATGATTTATTTACAATTCAATTTATAAAGTAATATTTTCTGTCTTTTAATAGAGACATTATATGAGAGACTTGTTTTGTTTACCAAATATTTGACTCTAATTGGATTTGCATTGTAAACATTAAATAAAAGTTAAAAATGTATTATTTTTGATGTCATATATTAAGTTTTTAATTATGATACTCCCAAAATTACTCCACATAAATCCACAGATTTTCCACAAAATTCTCAGCAGAAATAGCAAAAAATGTCTGCAGGTTCTGTCCGGCCCTAATATGAGCCAAACCAACGGATGGAAACTGTAATAACCGATATTGAACATTATTTTTCCTGATAATATTGATGACTTAAAAAAGTGAAACGACAAGTGGAAGATTTTTAGATTCAGCTGTAATTTACAGGTAATTATGTTGTAATAATGTTCAGTTTCCTAAACTATGTGTTATATATATATATATATATATTTTACAGGAGCCAGTATTGCTGTATAATTTAGAGCTGTAACAGATCAAATGGCTTCAGTAGTTTGAGTTAGAATGAAAACAGCAGGCCGATGAGGATCAATTTCAGTGGAAAAAAAGTATTTCTTCTTCCCAGAGATCTGAGGCCCAGCCAGGCCTAAAATTCCTTCTGCAAAACACAGCCATGACAGAGGCAGCTGTGAATGTGAACTTAAAGGCCTCATTTTACACATGACTGTGCTTATAAATAAAAGCCCTCTCCTGTCAAACGCACACATAATTCAGGTAGATTTAGACTGTCCCATAAAACCACCAAGGGCCCACACTAAAGCCATGACTTTCGGGAAATCAGAAGATTTCTAAGAATGCGGTTTCTTGGAAAAGACTCGCACAACCCACGTCTCGTTTTTCCAAACACACTTGGCCCACAGGATGACACTGGGGGAAAAAACGGCATCTGGGGAAAAAGTGGGCCACGGATTGGTTGGGGCCAGTGGGAAGGGGGAACCTCCGCGACCTCTGCATGTTTTTGAATGCAGCTACTAGGCAAACAGCTCCACCTCCAACATGGTTTTGTTATCAATCACGTTTCTGGCTCTCCTTTTAAGTATAGTGTGGGGCGAGCAGAAATATCAGACACGGAGTGAGGTGGGTGGGATTTCACATGAGCAGCTTTATTTTACAGGCAAAGTTCAAGGTGTGAATTGTGGGTCAGTTACACATGAGATAAGTAACATTATCTGTTTACAGTTTTGGAGCTGATTTGATTATTATTATTATATTTATTTATTTACAGCTTTTAAAGTTGAAGCAGAATTGATCCTCCATAAGCTGCGCACTAAGGACCCTGAACCACAATGGCATGTGCACTTTTAGCTTAGCTTAGCATTAATTATTCATTCGGATTAGACCAGTAGCATCTTACTCAAAAGAGTTTGAGCATTTCAGTTAAAGTTTGACTCTGTTGAAACAAGATATTCTACAGATATTAATTTACTCACAATCAAGTAGTTGTAAACTTATAGGAGTTTCTACCTTATATGTTGAACACAAAACAAGATATTTTGAAGAATGTTGGAACAAAAAATACAATGGAAGTGAATGGCTGTTCACTGCTCATAACTGAAAAACTAGTCATTTCAGTTTTCAATCTATTTTTAGATTTTTTTTATTTAGATGTGATCACTGTTTTGTGCTATTATTTTCAACAGGCTAAACTGTTTATTTCATTTAATGTTCTATTATTTTTATCTTCATTCAATCATTCTTTTTCCTTCGGCTTAGTCCCTTTTTTCATCAGAGGTGGAATAAAATGCCAACTTATCCAGTATATGTTTTACACAGCAGATTCCCTTCTGACTGAAACCCAGTGCTGGGAAACACCCATACACTCCTATTCACACACTTACATACACACTATGGACAATTTAGCTTAATCAATTCACCTGTACCCCATGTCTTTGGACTGTGGGGGAAACCAGAACTCCCGGAGGAAACCCCCGGCATGGGGAGAACATACAAACTCCACACAGAAATGCCAAATGACCCATCCGAGGCTCGAACCAGTCACCTTCTTGCTGTGAGGTGACAGTGCTACACATTATTATTATTTTTCCCCCCACTAATGTTAAAGCAGAATCGGTCCTTCATAAGCTGTGCACTAGGGACCCTGAACCAGAATGACACATGCAATTTTAGCTTAGCTTAGCATAGATCACTAAATCGCATTAGACCAGTAGGATCTCGCTCAAAAAAACAACAACAGTTTGAGCATTTTCATAATTAAAGCTTGACTGTTGAGCAAAAAACAAGATATTCTGAACATATTAAATTATTCATACTCAAGTAGTTGTAAACTACTTGTAAAAAAAAAGGAAAAACAGGTCCTATATGAGGTCCTATATATATATTTCAATTAATATGGAAAACAAGTGTATGTTTTTACCAAAACTAATAATGGATTTTTTTTTAAATGCGTGCTTGTGTAAAACAATATAGTTTGCACAAAGAAATTATGGGGTTCCTCTCTCAACCACATCGGTTGTTTAGAGTTTCATTTTGGGCGTTTTACGTTATTACTAATGTGGTTCAAACGATGGATCTGCGACAGAGAAACTATGCGTTTTGAGAAACACTCATCACTACATCATTCTTTTCCCAAACGATGCATAGTACTATTATAGTTCAGCTGTGAGTTACGTCGTTGTTTGGGAAACGCACCCTAGACTGGAAGCCCAGCCAAAACCAAATACAGTTAAGAATTGTTAGCCCCCTTCATTTTTTTCTTCTTTTTTAAATATTTTCCAAATGATGTTTAACAGAGCAAGAAAATTCACAGTATGTCTGATAATATTTTTTTCCTTAGGAGAAAGTCTTATTTGTTTTATTTAGGCTAGAATAAAAGCAGTTTTTAATTTTGAAACACCATTTTAGTGACAAAATTATTAGCCTCTTTAAGCTATATTTTTTCTCGATAATCTACAGAAAAAAACATCATTATACAATAACTTGCCTAATTACTCTAACCTGCCTAGGTAACCTAATTACCCTAGTTAAGCCTTTAAATGTCACTTTAAGCTGTATAGAAGTGTCTTGAAATATATCAGGTAAAATATTATTTACTGTCATCATGGCAAAAGATAAAATAAATCATTAATTACAAATGAGTTATTAAAATTATTATGTTTAGAAATGTATTGAAAAAATCTGCTCTCCGTTAAACAGAAATTGGGGAAAAAAATAAACAAGCGGTCTAATAATTCAAGGGGACTAATAATTCTGACTTCAACTGTATGTCCAGTTTAAACCAGGCTGGTCAAGCTAGCTTTAGCTGGTCAATTCCAAGCCAGACCAGGTTGGAAATAGCTGAAACCAGTCTGGAAATAGCCAAAACCCCTCTAAAACCAAAACCAGTCAACCAGAGGCTGGTTTAAGCTGTTTTTTTTTTCAGCAGGGGCTCTAAATGATCTTGTGTTTTTTTCTTTTAGTATGAGATGCCCCCTCAAAAAAAAAAAAAAAAAAAAAAAACTAATTGTTTAGGGCCCCAAGAAGTGTTGATAAAATTGTAATTTACTCCTGTGGTGACTAAGCTGAATTTCCAGTCCTCAGTGTCACACAATCTTTCAAAAAGTATTATAATATTACAAAACGTTTCATATTATAATCACTTTTAAAAACAATTTAACAGCTTAAAGTTGAGAAGAACATTTATTTATATCTTTTTATTTATAACATAAGAGCGTTGTAATCAATTTAAGTTGTCCTTGCTAAATATTTATTTGATTTGATTTTTGTCTGGCAAAAAACACATCGCACTGATCCAAAAACAGTATGTTTCAGCAAATCTGTTGTTTTTGCCCTCTATAATTTATGCCCACCAAATGTTCCAGTGCTTTAGGATTAGTGTCTTAGTTTATTTGGCTTTAATTAATTTCTAAAAACACAAAGCGTACATCATAGTGTGTCCAGAACAGCATGTAACTGTTTTCTTTCAAATAATCTCCCAGAAAAAAAGAGGCCAGGATCTGACATCAATGATTAGCTGCAGATACTCTGGACACAATGTTACTGACAATGTTTATTTAGTGTGTTTGTCCTTTGGCAAAAAAGCATCCTCACATTTATATCTTGCTTCTTAAATTTCATCTGCTTAAAAGGGAAATTCTGGGGTAAAATAAATCAAAGTCAAATACAAGTTCCTTCCTCTTAGCCATAACTGGAGTTTAAAGAAAGGAAGTCGGCACCACATCAGCACTGGAGGGTGAGGAAGGAGATTAGAGCAATGAATGGTGGGTAAAAGCAGAACTCTGAACTTGCCCTTATGTTTTAATTTACTTTGGCCTCTTGCCATTTCTATATGTAGAAAGGGGACTGTTTACCTTTCTCTGTAGTCGTCAAAAACTACCAGAACTGGGTCTGTGTAGAAACCCGAACTGGTGCTTGTTTCTAAATATCAATAATATGATTACTAATTAATATATAAATATGTATCGACGTCGTATGTTTACAATATCATTATTATTAACGAAAAATAAAAACTTTGCTTTATTTGACCTGAGGTTCTGCCCTCTAGTGGTCGACTGAAACATGACACTTTTCTTTCCCCAGAGCCCACAGACAAAGGACTGTTTTTGTAGTCGGGAACTTACTTAACCAATAAGCGAGACAATCAATCCGGGGAATAAGAGGGCCCAACCAATGCTAAGAAGCCTATTAATCGCGAATCAATATTATAACTCTTTTATAAATTTTCTATTATATGTTGTAAAATCTGTCTATATTTAACGGTAATAATCCTTTTCAAAACATGAATAGTGGAGGTTCCTTCTGATCTACACATGCAAATATTCAAATCTAACCACAAATATGGCCCATTGTATATGGTTAGTTTGTAAACTTTTTTTTTTTATTGCTTAGGGCCCCCAAATAACTGTAGTCAAAATCATCTCAACTCCATTTTACATTTTCAAACCTTTGTTTTGTCTCTATACTTACCATAGTTATACTCCTCTTGGTCTCAAACAAAGGTCTCGTGATGGAATTTGTATTTTTAAAGTCTGTATCTGACCCTAGAAACATTACACTCGAAAGACTCTTTAGGTTGGCTATTTCTTTATATTTTGAAATGAAACAATATGGTATTTGAACCATTATTAATTCCTTACATTTATATTTGTTGGACACTCAAAGCGTTTTACACAATGGGTAGAATCAGTGTGCAGCATTCACCTAAATGACGCAACAGCAGCCATATTGTGCCAGAGGAATTTCCTAATTATGAAATGTGAATGGTTAGGAGGTCAGAAAGACCATGATGGCAAATTTGGCTAGAATGCCAGGGTTAAACTCCTACATCCTGGGATTTTTAACATCCACACCTCTGTTTAACGTCTCATCCGAAAGACAGCACTTACTGAGCAGTATAGAGTACTCTTCCCTATACTGGAGCGTTAGGACCCACACAAACCGCAGGCTGGCCTCACTAACACCACTTCTGGCAGCAACCTAGCTTTCCTATGTGGTCTCTTTTCCAGGTATTGTTTCCAGGTACTGACCAGGCCCAGCCCTGCTTAGCTTCAGTGGATGACCATGTGAGAGTTGCAGAGAGTTAGCTGCCAGCAATTAAACACTTTTAAGTCATCAATAACAGGCAATAATTGATATTTTATACAGAAGGTAGGTGGTTTATTTGAAGGTAAAAAAAACAGATCGAAATACACTGTGCTCAAAACAAACAAATATATGATGCAAATGACATACAAAATAAACTATCATCATTAAATAACACTTTTGAATATTTTTTTAGTATTATAGTTTTTTGCAGACATAGAAAAACAAAGAACAGACAGACAGACAGACCCATCATGTAGCCTAACAATAAACTCTCCACAATGTAAAATAAAGCATGGAACCAGGGAAAATAGTAAATAACAGAGCAATAATTTAGCAAACACACATAAATAGATAATACATGCATTCAAACAACACATAAACCATAATACTAATTTGTTGCATTATTCGTCTTTTTTCTGTATAACTACATTCACAAAAAAGGGACTTTTACTGCTTGTTAAAACTACTTATTTAAAATAAATTGAATTAACACAATTCTTTTGTTTTTTAAGGACAGCTTAATTGTTTTATCTCCACTCCACTTCATTTTGTAAAAAACATGAATGAATTGTGTGAAACCCAGCGTTTTTTACAGTGTACTGATGAAAATCAAGAAATTTTTTATAAAAACCTTTAACATTGCCAAAAAGTAGGTAATGCCAGTGACAAAATGAAATGTGATCTTTAAATAAATGCACAAAAGAGGTAAAAAAAAAAAAGGTTTTCTTTATGACAACACATAAACAATAACCTAATGATTTTCTTATATTTTCATTCATTTACTTTTTGGCTTAGTCCCTTTATTAATCAGGGGTCGCCACAGCGGAATGAACCGCCAACTTATCCAGCATATGTTTTACACAGCGGATGCCCTTCTGCAACCCATCACTGGGAAACATCCATCCACACTCATTCACACACATACACTACGGATAATTAAGCCTAGCCATTTAACCTGTACCGTATGTCTTTGGACTTGTGGGAAAAACCAGAGGAAACCCACACGAACATGGGGAGAACATGCATGCTCCACACAGAAACGCCAACTGACCCAGCCAAGGCTCAAACCAGCGACCTTCTTGCTGTGAGGCGAACATGCTACCCAATGCACCACCGTCCAGCCTGCGTAAAACATATGCTGGATAAGTTGGCGGTTCATTGCGCAGTGGCGACCCCAGTTTAATAAAGGGACTAAGCTGAATTTTTTTTTTGAAAATATAAGAAAATCATTAGGTTATAGTCTGTGTTGTAATAAAAAAATATATAATTAATGTGGTCCAAGATCAAACGTGATTGATTTTTAAACATTTTCTATAACAAAAGAAGACATTTCTGTATAATAACTCAAATCTATACCCTTAAAACAACGTTTTTATAGTATCAAATTACTTAAGTATTTTATTCTCAGATTATCACTCTTTTTTTGCTCACCTCTTTTTTATGTATATCTGATGCCCATGGCCCGCGGACCAATGTTTGGCCCATTGTAACCTATGATTTTGACTACCATCCCATCTGAGAGGAGAGTAAGAATGATGTAGAGGGCTTAACCGAATGCCTTTAACACACTTCAGGGATCTGAACTCTCTTTTTTGTTTGTTTTATTGCTGTTTTATTGTTTCAATTAAATGTTGTAAATGAATCTAGTTTTTTTTAAAACTGTAAATACAGTCACTCAACAGATGGAGGACAGATGACATCGTCGAGCAAATCAAAGCAAAAACTACAATAATTTTGTTATAAACTAGTTTTGTTTTAACTGTAAAAAGTTAATTACAAAATGTAAAAACACTGTATTAGTTAACATAAAATACTTTATTAGTTAATATAAAGCATTGTTTTAGTAATTTAGGCCCACATAGTATCTGTGCGCGCAGATTTCCGCAAATTTTTAGTCCATCATAGATTCTGTTTTTATACTTGTGTGTAAATTTAGATTTATTCAGTTTTAAATCATTACAGTATAATTATTGACTAATATGAAAATGTTAATATAATTTACTCACAATTACAGTTTGTACAGTTGTACAGTTTAAATGATATATTAAATAGAAGACTTGCTTTGTTTACCAAAGTGGATCTAATAGAATTTGCATTGTAAACATTAAATACAAGTTAAAAAGGTATTACTTTTAAGTTCATAGGCTTTAGTCATGATAGCCTAAGCCTACTCACAAAATAATTCTGCACAAATCCGCAGATTTTAAACTAAATTCGGCGCTGAAATAGCAAAAAAGGTCCGCATTCTGTCTGGCCTTAATCATTAGAGAAAATTACCTATATGGCATATACCTTCAGCCATTTCAATGTGGTGATGCCATTGGCCCATGAACATTTCCTGCTTGTTGTAAGAGGCGATTCAATTATAACTTGGTGTTATCATAACAGGTGTTAACAGTTATCATAACATTATGTGGAACTTTTTGGACTCTCAGAAGCTATGGAATTTTAAAATGTAAAACAGGAAGGTCCGGTCAATATTGTTATTGTTTACATCACTCAAAATAGAATAAAGGTGCTTCGGCCCACTAGCCTCGATCAAGTTTGCCTTTTAGCTTTTTATAGGAAAAAGTTTGGGCACCCCTGATTAGGTGGAGACTGCGTGGCTTATGAGTTATACAACATCCCGCCACTAGGGAGCGATGAAATGTTTTGGCTTCACTTTTCAGGACATGTGTTACTCACTCGCGGCAACAAAAGCTGCTTGTTTTTATCACAGACTCCAAAAAAAAAATCGTTCTAAATATATGACAGAAAGGACCGGTTTAATTTCTAACAAGGAGTAAAATGTTAGTAGAAAAACAATCGACGAAAGGAGGCGATAGTTGAACCCTGAACTATATGACGTAGGAGAGGGTCGTAGGTCACGTGCCCATGCCGTACAGCAGAGCAACATGTCCAACGTGAGAGTTTGAATTATCGAGATATTAATCTGATCTCAAATCAGAAGATACCGCACAGTTATACGACAACATGTCGGATCTCAAGATTAACAAGAAGTTTGCAGAGAAGTATGAGAAATATCGCCAGAAAGAGGAACTGCAGAGACGTAAGTTGTACTAGCATGCGTTATTTACTACATGTTGAATACGAAAGTGTATATTTATATCAACAATAAGTGTGGTTTTCTTGAGTTTTGTTGTAGAAATGCTTTAGTTACATTTATAAACATCAATAATCTTTTATCTACGTTTATGTCCAAGTGAAGTGAAGTGAAGTGATGTGAAAATAAATACAAATACCATAGTAACTATAACAGTTTAAACAATATGGTTACTGCAGTAAAATTGTGGTATTATTTGCCTCTTCCTTAAAAATATGACTCTCTCTCTCTCTCTCTCTCTCTCTCTCTCTCTCTCTCTCTCTCTCTCTCTCTCTCTCTCTATATATATATATATATATATATATATATATGAGGTTAAAAACTCACCCCAAACAAAACAACTGGTACTATAAATCTCTTCCAAAGCACTGTGGTATTAATATCAAAGCTATTGAGAAATTCTATCTATCTATCTATCTATCTATCTATCTATCTATCTGTCTGTCTGTCTGTCTGTCTGTCTGTCTGTCTACCTTATTGTCTTTCTTTCTGTCTGTCTATCTATTTTAGGCACAAGTGGAGATTGAAATGTCTTAATGTTAATGTTCCTTGTTTATGTGCTTTTATTTTACAGTAGTAGCAAATAGTGTGGATGTTATTTTCACAAAAATATTCTTGAGACATGAGACTAACCATTTTAATTTTGGGAGATGCTTTGCCTTTACATTTGTTAAAGGGATAGTTTAATTAGTTTTTTTCAGTTAAATATTAAATATTTTAAGCTGAAATTGTGGGCCCATATATTAAATGCAAGTAAATGCATAACGGTACTTTTAGAGATTAAAAAAACAAATACAAGCAAAACCAAACTAATGTTCATGGCTTCTATAGAGGACTTATAAAGTGAAATGATTGGTTTACAACTTTTTTTTACTTAATGTAGTAATTACCATTGAACAGACCCATCTTCAAACCACCTCAATGTATTTTCTGGACATTAGGTTATTAATTTTGTTTTGCTTTTGTGTGTTGTTGTAGCCATTAATTTCTAGCCAAAAAGTATATATATATATATATATATATATATATATATATATATATATATATATATATATATATATATATATATATATATATATATATATATATAAAGTCTACATCACTCCATATCCTGATATTAAGTACATTAACAGCCAATTGCATTACTATAATGTTTCTGCTGAATGTTCCAGTGAAGGACCGTTATGGAGACCAGGAAGAGGAAAATTCATCAAACTCCTCCGAATCTGACTCTGATGACAGTGAAGTGGTAAAATAATCATTCATTTTCTCTACTGAAACTCTTTTTCAAATGTTTAGGTATTCTCATTAATAATATAATTTCAGAAAAGTATTTTTTTTTTTTGCAAATTCTAACTAAGGAAATCATATTAGCAGCCAATGACTATCAAAGTGCAGCACTGTCCACAGTCAATTAAACAGTGCTAGTGTTGTTTTGAAGTCTAACTTACATGTGATTTCAGACCGATTATTCAAAATAATGTGGTAAAGCATATAAGGATTGTTAAAATGAATGAATGTGTGAATATAAACTTAACTCTACCTCAGTCTATGTTTCCATGTCTAATACTCTTATATACTGTACATACAGGAGCTGGATCCAAAGCTAGACAGAGATTTTTACAGAACTCTCTCGCTTCTGAAGAAAAAGGATCCAAAGATCTATCAGAAAGATGCCAAATTCTACACAGAAGAAAGTATGTAAAGATCTTTATAGTACAATGTCTGCTCCAATTTATGATTTGTATTAAGATGCTGTACTGTACTTTTTGTTTTAATCAGCATCTGGGTCAGGCAGCGATGAGCAACCGTCCACTTCGAAACAGTCAGAGAAACCCATGTTCCTTAAGGACTATGAGAGGAAAGTCATCCTGGAGAGAGGAGGGTAAGAAATCATCGGTTTAGAAATGATGGACTTGGCTGAAACTTTTCACTGTAATATATCTACTTTTGTATTAATCAGACAGTAAATTGTCATTGTTACTTCGCTTGCATGGTTGGGAGGTTAATGAAAATAATTGGCAGATTAATTTATTTATTCACATTTCTAATGGTTCTCATTCACTCAAAGTGTTTGTATAATGTAACCGAGTGTGCTTCATTGCAGAAAATATGAAGACGATGACAGTGCTGATGAAGAAATCTCCGCAAAGATGCAGGAGGTAAACATACTTAAGATATTAGAAATCAGCGTAGAACAAAAATGATCATTTATTTTATGCCACATTTTTGCTCTGTCTTGCAGTTTATATAAATAAAAAAACTTGGAATATTATTAAAATGATAATCATAATTTTAAAGGGTAAGATATTTTTGTCAGCATTAGGTAATTTTAATAATATTTTTTTAATTATTCAGTTATGTTACTATTTTTAATAGTATTTCATTTAAATAATTTAATAATTTAATTATAAAACTTTTCAATGTTTTTTTCTTGTTGTGTATATTGATTTAGTTTGTAAATCAAAGTTAGTCACATTGCAGATGAATGTCGACTTGTTGGTTTGTGTGTTTTTGTTTTCATTATTTAAATAAACAATGTATAGATGAAATGAATTCAAATGGAAATGACCTCCTCTATTCATTTAAGTGCATTCTTTAGTGCCTGAAACAGCTTGATTACCATAAACAACTACATATGAATGTGTTTGTATTACAGAGAGCTGCATCTCCCACATACATCCAGGAGCAAAAGGAGATACAGGAAAGGTATTAAAGTGTCCCCTGTATTTTTATTAAAGGCCAGCTGCTCATTTCCGATTAGCTCCTGCAGATTCCTCAGTTTTCATGATCTCTGCTTGCATCAGTTTCTTCATTTTATTCTGTTCTGTCTGTATTTCTCTTTGTCAGTTTGCGCAAGTTTGTTCAAGACAGTGATGATGAGGACAGTGATGGTGACGGACAGTTTTTGACACGGAGGACCAAAACACAAGAGGAAAAAGTGCTGACACTGTAGCTTTCGGCTGGATGGATGTCATATAATTGTGTTTAATAAAACTGTATCCAGTGATAGGCCTGTTGTTTATTTCTGCGTTTAAGGACAAAGAGGAAGCTGACTATGTGGAATGGCTGAAGGGTCAAACAGAGCTGGATGAGAAAGAAGAACTTAAGGACATGGTCAGTGTTTTTTTAAGATATTTGTGACCACAAAACTCAAGTTGCATGAGTATATTTGTAGGAATAGCCATTCATTAACATTTTTTCATGCCCAAAATCATTGGAATATTAAATAAGGATTATATTCCTTGAAGATATTTTGTAAATTTCATACCTTTGAAATATCTCACTTTAATTTTGGATTACTAATATGCATTGCAACCAGCTTAATTCCGGCTGATACCAGATTTTCAAATATCGCCCAAATTCTTGGGCAATTGTCCAATTCTAACAAACCACACATCATTTCAAAGCTTATGTATTCAGCTTTGCGATTAATAAATCTAAAAAAATCGTTTTGTGGTTCAGAATCAGATTTTAGGATGATCTGTTTGGATTTTAAGTATTAGATTTTGGACTGACTGATGTGCATGTTAATTCAGAAATATCTGCGGGACTACTGGAACAATCCTCAGTTAGATGAGAAAGAGTCTTTCCTGCGGGACTTCATGCTCAACAAGGGCTACATGGAGGAGGAGGATGAAGAGAGGTAGGTTCTGACTCAAGTATTGCACTCATACAACAAAACCAGTAAAAAAGATGTTTTGGATCCGTTTGTTTGTCCCAGCATGGCTGCATTGTTTTATATGCAATATTTTGTAAAAACAGTAAAAATGTAATTTATTTCTTTAAATCAAAGCTGATTTTTCAGAATCACAATATACTATAATCTCTACAGTGTCAACTAGCTATAGATAAAAATCTCTCCTTTTGAACAATTAATTAATTCCTTGTCTGGTAAACATTTTAATTTCTTAAAAAATATCCTTAGCCCTTGAATGATTTTATAAGTTTCTCTGAATCTGTGAATGGTTTTAGGATCCCCACATATAATGAGCTCATGCAGGATGATGTGGATGATTCTGAGGATGAAGGAGAATCATTTCTGCATAAACAGGAAGACTTTGAGAGGCATTACAACTTCCGCTTTGAGGAGCCTGATGCTGGAAAAGTAGGAAGAGTTCATGATCAGACTGATTTGTATTTGTGTTCTGTTCATTTCCTCAAATGAGCTCTTTTTTTTTCAAGCATTACCCATCAACCCACTGTTTCTCCACAGGTCAAAACATATCCCCGCAACATTGCAACTTCTGTCCGCAGCAAAGACGACAGGAGAAAGAGGAAGAGAGAAGAGGTTAAAGAAAGGAAGAAGAAGGTAAACATGATTTTTAATCATTTCTTTAAAGGGCCATGAAACCCCCTCGTTTCAGCAGGGTGTTTTCACACCTCTACTTTGAAAAAAGTCAGAAAAGTGGGCGTGTCCAGCTCTGTTTAGGGGGGAGTGTCGGAGGAAGAAAAGTGGGATGGTGTGGGAGTGTCTATTTGGGCACGCGGGAGTTTCAGAGTCAAAATACACACACTCACACACACACACACACACATGAGAAAGTGATGCTGTTTAACCTACATGGACATCTGTAGTCGAATTATTTGCCAAATTATTAAATGGTGGACTTTAACTGCAGTTTGGCTCTTTCATTCAGGGAATTCATTCATGCCCCTCGCGACACACAAGATTTTTGATTCGAGGAGCTGCTCTAAGCATGTATTTTTCATGCAATGTTTCATACCGCACGGCGAATGAGAGAAAAAAAAAACCTCCGCATTTCCCGGAAACTTAGATGCACACGACAGGTAGTGTCAGAAAGCCGCGCGTGTTATTCCGGTCACTAAATGCGGTAAAAACCCTACACGAGGTTAAAGTTTGGTTGTGGTGCTAACGTGTTTACACTCTGTGCAATAGTTTGTTAGATACAAACAAACTGAATAAACAAAGAGCACTGGTCGCTCACTTACCAAATCTGTAGAGACAGGACAATCACCAGCAACTAGAGCCGCGTCTTTATGAAGAGAATACTACAAACGAATCCAGATCTCAACGTTTGCAGATGAGAACAGCTCTCAGGTAAACAATAATCCTCCTTAGACACGTAAGTTATTGTTGTCGCGCGTCGCGTACACTTAATCCACACGTGACTCTGAGCTCTCACAGAGAGAAAATGAAAACGAAACTTAACTGCAGCAAACTATAAAAGCAACACTTCACGCTTGTTTTGCCAACACAACGTGGCGTCTCTGTCCTGAAAACACGGTGATAGTAATGAATATTAAGTTGCACAATAGAGCGCGCTGATTGGTTTGAACCAAGCCTTACTCATGCATTAATGCAACACACTGTAAGACGTAATAAGACTCACTCTGGCACAGACGCCCAGTCTGCACGCTGGAATACAACGCTATTATGTAATGACCGTGACGCAGCTTCAAAAATTCGTTTCAAACCGGAAGTACGAATTTGCTTGAAATAACGCAAAAACAACCAATTTACACTTTTTAGTGAAATATAGGTGTCCTTATAGTGTTTTTAGCAGTGTGGGACACATATACGACTGTCAACAGCTCAAAAAATGTGTTTTGGTGTTTCGTGACCCTTTAAGAAAAGGTCTCTTACACTTATCAGAGATGCTTTTAGGTTGATTCAAATATAATAAATTGTATTGTGTAAAAAGCTTCAAATGTTGTAAAATGCATAAAAAATGTGTCAAAAATGACTTTCCATATAATTTTATGTGGTCTGTCAGAGCATATTATTCAAACTAAATGCAAATGTAAGTATCCATGCAACTAAATTACATACAAATCCAATGCAATTTGGGCACACTAAACGGGAATGTGCAACATATTTGCCGTGAACACGCAGAATTGACTTCAAACGTGTCTTCAGCTCAAGTTCAAGATATTGAAGCAAAAAACATCCTGTGAGTAGTTAAGAGCAAGTGACGTGGTGCTTCATGTTTAGCAGGGCTTGAAAATAAGGACTGCCCAATGGCCAGCATGCGAGTTTGCTCTGGATAATACACAGGATGGTTACTTGCCAGATCAGACCAGTGTTGCCTTGTCACTGAAGTTTAATGTGGCTGAGACTGTTTGTCAGTTGCATGCAAATACAGTCTTAAGGCTGATTTGTACTTCTGCGTCAAGCGCACGAGTGTGATACAGAGTGGTGCAGCCTACGTGTTGATGTATAGCCCTAAGCTGAGGCTGTCAGTGTCAAAATGAGCGAGTTTGCACCACATGTACATTAAGGAAGCATTCAGGAAAAACAAAACACCAGCAAAGAAACTCGACACAGAGGAACATTAACCTCACTGCCAACTAGCGTTTCGGAGCTGTTATTGCAGAACAACAGAAACATTGCGCACAAGTATAAATGCACAGCTACACGTGGGTCACGCCGATCACTTGACGCAGAAGTATAAACCAGGCTTTTGGGTGCTTTCACACCTAGACCTTTGTTTTTGGAGGCACAGCGACTTGCTGTGAGGCAACAGCACTACCTAATGCGCCACTGCGTCGCCCTATTTCTGCACTGACACTTTGAAAGAAGGATCAACATTGATCTGCTTCATGATTTGACTGCAGTCTCGGTTCATCTGTTATTTCTCTCTAGAATTTAAGCCTATAATGCAAAATTCTAGCCGATGCTTTTTTTTTTTTTTAAATAGATTTATTAATTTAGTAGATAGATTTTTACAAACATGACAGTTTAAATGTGGCTATGTATGAGAAAGTCTGACCTTTTTGATTTATATTTGGTGATGATGTCTGTGGGTGTCGTTTTTGCTTTTATTTATTTATATATATATATATGTATATTACACACACACACAGAAAGTTATATATACATAACAAGAAAAGTTATGTTGTATAAAAAGTGTATGTATACAATTATCTATGGCTTTTAATGCATTATTTAAAATATTTGGCTAAGAAATAGCTATTTACTTGGGGTCAGTGAAAATTTTGGCAGGGCAAGTAAAAATTTTCACCACTGGCTCGATTGGGCTAGTAGAAAGAATCCTTAGCGTTGAACCCTGTTTAGTGTGAACCCATTATTATAATAAATGCCCATGCTGCTTTATATCGTTTATTGACCATAATCTCCCATAATGCATTATGCAACCCAGCTCAAAATTAGTTGTTGTTCCATAGATATTTTTCTCTTAAATGGGCCCAGTTTAGAGAAAAGTAATAAAAAGGATTCATATTAAAATAACTTTGAGAATTAGCATTTATTTGACATTTTTTACGGTTTGTCGTTATTATTTTGTAATGAAATAAAGAGACTTTTTTTAACTGAATGTTTAGTACTAACATTTATACAGTCCTACAGTTATAACCAGTCCTTTAAAAGCAGCCACATGAAGTGGTCTTCTGTAAAAATAAGTTTTACACCCTTCTTTCCTGCAGTGAATTCAGCAAACATGGATTTTTAGCTTAGTTATTTTCTCTTCAGTGTCACATGATCTTTCAGAAGTAAGAAAATTGAGAGTTTAATGTTTAATTTCTCACAATTTACTTACTAACCTCCTGCAGGAGAAGGAACAGAAGCAGCAGCAGTTGAAGGAACTGAAGAACCTAAAGCGAGCAGAGATCATGGATAAACTGAAAAAACTGCAGGAGCTAACTGGAAATGAACAGCTAGCCTTCAATGATGTTGACCTGGACGGAGACTTTGACCCTCAGCAACACGACCAGCTTATGCAGGTTTGTCTGAAACAACTGCAGAATTGGAACCAAAACTCATGATTTAAAGTGTCCGATAATCCATTATCTTTGGTAATAATAATCCAATCCAACAAGCATTATTTTTGGTAATATCGTAATAGTTGTTTTATGAATCTGCAAGCTGACTTTATCAGTTTATTACAGGTCACATTAGCGTAAGTGTCAGCCGTCCCTATAACAATATGCATGTGTTTTAAAATGAAAAAGTGTTAATGTGGAAAATGGCATCTCATAAATTACACATGAAAGTAAGAAATGGGTATGGCAGGGCTGTGCAATTAATCGAAAATCCGATTACGATTTTGCCTTTTAACGATTATGAAAAACCATTAATCGAGGTAATCGAGGTACATTATCATTAATGTAACTTTTGCAGCACGGGATGCGCATCATTCATATTTTTAAAAGCGAGAAAGAGCATGTGCTGTTGTGTGTTGGCCTCGGACAGCAGAGCACACACACGCACATCTAACGCCATCTTAATGTGAGCGCTTTAATGATCAAATACATGCACATTTGTGTCGGAGCCCGGTGTTTAGTGTTTATTCATATTAACCGTCATTTGTTTAATAAACACACAAGTTGAGAATTCAAAGACACGTGAAAGAGAAACCATATCAGAGCTGCACTATTCTTAAAGTGCTAGCGCGCAATATCCCTGCTGCTGCAGACTGTTTTTATTATTAAACAATTATAAAATCAAAAATACAGTGAAGATGCTTAAAGCACAGTTTAAACATAATAGATTTAATAACTCATTTCTAATAACTTATTTAGTTTATTTTTGCTATTATGTCAGTACATTATATTTTACTACATATTTTTCAAGATACTAGTATTCAGCTTAAAGTGACGTTCAAAGGCTTAATTAGGGTAAATATGCAAGTTATTGTATAACAGTAGTTTCTTCAGCGCTCTATCGATTTTAAACTCTTTTTGTAAAATTTAACTTAATTACATTAGTAAAGCATGGCAAGACTGTTAGTAGTGATAATAAGTAAATTAATATAATGTGAAATAAAATGTAAAATGTAAAGTAATGTGTGACTGCTTATAGTGATGCAAGTGCAAAAAAACAACTACTGTTTTTAATTCCCATCTGCAGAAGGTCTTTGGTGATGAATACTATGAAGAGAATGAAGAAGAAAAACCACAGTTTGAAGGCGATGAGGAATTTGAAGGTAACACTGTGAATCTTGATTGCAATATTTGATGTTGTTCACTCCATGTTCACAATCACTACCAACTTTTGAGAAAAAAATACTTTCAGCAACGATGGTAAATTAATCTTTATAGACAAAAAAGATTGATTATATTATTACAGTTTTAGGTTTTTTAAATGAATGATGTTTTATTGAATCTATTATAGTCTCATTTTATTTAGAAAAATATTTGCCAAACAACTATGTTTTACTGTTTTTGATATTAATAAGGAACATTTGATACATCTCCATATATATATATATATATATATATATATATATATATATATATATATATATATATACTTATATACTGTATATATATATATATATATATATATATATATATCAAAGCAGAAAACATTTTTAAAGAATGTTTTATCAAATATATGCAAATATATGGCTTAAATTATTGTTACTTTTTAATAAATGTATAAATAATGAATTTTTTTTCTTTTTTTTTTTTTAAAGAAAATTGGAACTGGGATACATGGGTGGGAAAACAGCAGAATGAGGAAGAGTATGACCACAAGGAAGACTATACTGCGGAGGAACACTACCAGCCCAACTGTGATGATCCTGACTTTATCGTAAGAGTAGACTTTTTAGCATGCTTTCTTATTCTTAACACGCAATATAAATGCTGCACCGAACTGATTTGTTCATTGTGTATGGCTATTAATCATACCTTAAATCTCTTGAATAGATGGATGCTGATTACGACCCAAGCCAACAGGCCGTTTCTAAAAAGAAAAGAAAAAAAGAGAGAGAGGAGAAGAAAAAGAAGAGCAAAGAGGACGTCCCACTCATGGGAAAGAAGAGGAAAAAGTCCCACTTTGCAGAGATCATCAGCAAAAGCAAGCCTGTCTTTGATCCAAGTGAGTGATAGCTGTTAACACAGATTGTTCAGACAAAATGAATATTGTAATCATTTACTCATCCTCCAGTTGTTCCAAACCAGGTTGAGTGTCTTTAGTTTGTTGAAAACAAAACAAGATACACTGAAGAATGTTGTTTACTATAGTGAGTTTTGTTCTTAACAAAGATGGCATTAGCTTCTATTTTCCAACATTTTTCAGTAGATCCTGTTTGGTGTTCATCAGAAGATAGAAGTTAAAAGTTTAGAACCACTTAAGTGTGAGTAAACTATGAGTAAATGTTATTTTTGTTGTTGGTGCGATTCGCTTTCACACAGCAAAGTTTCTAAACAGACTAAAACAGTTAAAACGAGTCACGTGCAAGTAAACTCTTCTCATATTGGTCAGAGTTTCAGGGTTTATTATTCTGCTCAGCTGTCAAACGTGGTTATTTTAATTTATGATGATGAGCAATAAGACATTATGAGCAAGACTGCAGTCAGATCATGAAGCAGATTGGTGTTGATCTTTTTTTCGAGGTGTCAGTGCAGAAATAAACAAAACAACAGGTCTAACAACATATTATAAGATTAAAATATGGAAACAAAAACATCAGATCGTATTTTCAGTACCATTTCCTAACAGATACACAACTCTCTTTAACATCATTATGCTTTCACTTTCTTATTCAACATGAAACTTATATTTACCAATAGGAATGACATCCAGCCCTGCTCACCATTCTCTCTTCATATAGCCATATATATGACTATTACATAATCATAATGCACTGTGATAAAGCCTGCTTTATTGAATCATATTGCTTTTTCATTACAATCGATTCCCTTCAGAGTGTGCTTCAATCAAACTGAGACCACCTCATTTAGACGATCTCAGACCGTTTGATTTGGCATGAATCCAAACGTGATTGCTGCATTCACATATGGCAAACGCACCGTGCTAACTGAGCAAATGAGACAGGTTCCGAAGCAAATGTCTAGGTGTGAAAGCACCCTAAATGTCTTGTTTAATAAATTTATAGAGCACTTGTTTTTGATTTGATTTTTGAATGTTGTAAGCTGTATAATTTGAAATCATTGAAATCATTTGACTTGGTGAACCTGGAACCAAGACACAAGACGTATCATGCGTTTAGTTTTGAATGAGGAAAAATGTAACAGTATGGATGTTGTCCTTCATTCAAATTCAAATTAAGGAGACAATCATCGATTGCTATAGACCAGGGGTGTCCACACTCAGTCCTGGAGGGCCGGTGTCCTGCAAAGTTTAGTTCCTACTCCAATCAGACAGACCTGGGCAAGCTAATCAAGCTCTTACTAGGCTTTCTAGAAACATCCATGCAGGTGTGTTGATGCAAGTTGGAGCTAAAATCTGCAGGACACCGGACATCTCTGCTATAGACCATTTCAATGTGGTGATGTCTTTGGCCCATGAACATTTCTTGCTTGTTTTCAAGCTATTTCATAACTGTAACAAGAGGCAATTCTATCATAACGGTGTTACAACTGCTATCATAAGAGTTATTTATCAGTATGTGGATGTTTTTGGAAGCTATGGAAATTAAAATTGTTAAACAGGATATATGTTAGGACCGTTTTTATTTACGTTCCTCAAAATGGTCCATAGACTGACAGTTTTTCAGGGGGGGAGCTCGGTCCAGGTTTTAACAGTTTCTGCAGCTTCATTGTTTCCCCATTCATAGAGATATAAGCTGCACTTGCATGCCAGAGAGGCATTTCAAAGATGGCTGCTGAGATAAAGAATTTGCCTTAATGGGACTTTGCTGAAACTGTTATAGTTGTGTGTTTATTTTATAATTATGCAACTACTTAGACAGTTTGATTATTTGTAATATTCATTTGAGTACCCACCAAAATAATATAAAATTCACAACCCGGATGTGAAAAATTCAATTATTGAATCTCAAATGGCATCTATGCACTCATGCACTACGTACTTATGCACTTACACACTCAACAGCATAGTATATGAAGTGTCGTCCCATATGGAGCACTAATGTTTTTTTACTAAGCGCAAATTCAAATTGTTTCCTTTATGACGTTTATCAGTTGCCATGAGTATAACTACATTCTTCATTGGGAGCTGCTATAATCAATCTCATAGGAGAATTTTGCTTTCACCATCCAAAATAAATAAAGTAATCCAACATGTGCGTGTGATAGCTCTGCCCCTTCCGCTACGTGAGCAAACCTGCGGGTGTTGAGTGCGTGAAGATTCCATCATTCCACATTTTATTTTACCGGCTGAATGAGTACATCATCCGGGTATCTAAAATGGACTTATTATTATTATTATTATTATTATTATTTTTTTTTTTTTTTAAGTTTTCAGTGTGAACACACTACTTATTTACACTACTATTTATGCTACAAAATGGCGTAGTATAGTGCAAAAGTATGGAATTTTGGATGCAGCTAAAGGCTATAGAATACACAAGTCAGGTCACTCGTATAGTTTTGAATGTGGAAACAGTCAATATGGCTAATGAAGTCCCGCCTTCTAGTAAAGGAGCCAATCATTGATAGTTATAGACTGACAATTCTCCAGGGGAGGGTCCCGGAACGACTTAAGTTTCTGCAGATTTTGTGTGATTCGAACATTTAGAAATTAAACTAAAGAGACAGTTATTGTTTAATTTTATTGGTGATTCCTAATATGAAATGTAATCATAAGCTTGGCAAGCAATTTTGGAGAATTTGTTTCCCATTTGAACAGAATGCCTGCGCATACTGGCCGAGTAACGTGTGCGCTAAAATTGTGTATTGCACATGTGGTTCCAGTCAGTTTTGATCACAGTTAGAAATAAATGCGCTGCCCTCAAGCATTCGCATCAGTAATCCCTTGATTATCCCTTACATATCTGCTTATCGGATATCAGCAAAGGCCAGTATCATGCGTCTCTACACTGTCTGTCATCGGTCGAACATACAGAAAATGTTTCAGCCTACACAAACCCCATTTGTTCCCCTGTTTCCAGACGAGAAGAGCTTCGAGCAGTACTTGGACGAGTACTATAAACTGGACTTTGAGGACATCATTGATGACCTGCCGTGCAGATTTCGCTACCGAGAAGTGGTAGCCAATGACTTTGGGCTGAGCACTGATGAGGTGAGGAGCTTCAGGCATATCCACACGAATTTAATGTGTTTAATGAAAATAAGTTCTGTGCTGATGAGCTGTGATTGTGTCTGACCTGGTATTGCTGTTCCTCCGGGAGTAACTCTGACCAGGGTCTGAAGACTGTAATCTTCTCTCTGAGCAGAGCTGCGTTGATAACCACCAGTGCAGATTAGCTTTAGGCTCACATTTTAGAGGATTTGATTTAAGAAGATTTTACATGCACTGCCATTTCAGGTAAATCTTTTATTGGAGATGCTGGAAGTTAATATAGATTTATAAATGATGTACAGTAAATCCTGTTAGATTTTTTTTGTTATTGCTTTTAGTGTTTTATTACTGTCAATTGTTTTATGTTAATTACTATCTTATTATATTTTCACTCGTACTTCTTTTTAGCATGGGCACAATACATTGATCATAAATTACAGTGAACCTTCAGGTAAAAATAAAGATACCATTAAATTCTTTGTACTAAATGACAGTTTGGGTTATTCCAGCAGCTACTGATTTCTTTCATTTATGTGTAAACTATTATTTGTTATAGGAGCTGGGCAAATAAGATATATGTAATACAAGTACATGCATAAAACTTTAGTTTTTTGATTATATATTTTAATTTATATATAGTTTGTATCATATACATAAATATTTTATATCTAAATATGTATAAAAAACATTTTCAAATATATGCATGCATGTGTGTATTTATATAAACAAAATAAATATTCACAGTACACACACATATATCTTATGTGATGTTAAACCTGTTTTAAATCTGTATATTAATGAGAAATGACAAGTGGAATTGTATGAAGTGAGTCATTTGTAAATTAAAGAAGTAGTTAGCATTTTGAAAGAACACATGATCAGGTTGAACATACGAGATGCAGAATCAGACACTCAAGACTCACACATTTGTATTTATCAAAAGGGGATGAAAAACCTACTTAAGAATATTTTGATAATAAAAGATATTTTAATACAATGTGTATTTTTAAATGATATTAGAGAACGTTTATTAAAGGTGCAGTAGGTGATCTTCCACAATGCTAACAGCTTAGCATAAATCTCTGAATCACAGTCCCTCCCCTGCCGTCTAGAGCCACGCCTCCTGAAACACGAGCACAGCTAAAGAACCCTCTCTCGTGTTAAAAGCGACTAGTGCTTGTGTGGCTGCGTGCAAGCCAAACTGACATGCGATTTCAGAGTGAATATTAGAGTTGCATGGTAAACAATATAGGGAGACACTAAGCGGAATAGCGGTATTTACTTGTGTTTTGTTGTTAAACTAATTAAACTCTACATTATCAATGCTGTAACAGGTCACTTATGAAACTGAAAACAGTATTATCAGTCTTTCACCGGAAGATTTTAGAGGCTGAACAACACTTCTGTGAAGATATAACCCATTTGTAACAACAACATCTAACGTTACATCAGCTTTGCTTGAAGCAAAAATGGTTTGATGTCTAAGAGAAATCCTTCAGACATGGTGTCATCCTTTTTCCAGCGTGCAAAGGTACCTCCAATATTGATTCAGGTTTTAAAAAAGTTTTGATTTAGCAGGTTTTTACCGATCGCACAAACAGCGGTCCGCTGGAGCTGCTTACAAACGCCTGCGCAGTTGTTCAAATCTGCATTTGCTGACAGACAGTTTGAGCTACTTATCATAATTATGAGAGATGTCGGCCCGACTCTGTTTATTAGATGAACATTTTTTAGTTTTATGCCTTATCCAAAATATAAAAATACATAAAAATACATTTAGATGATTTACTTTAATCATTACTATTAAATTGTGAAGAGACTTTCAACCAGCGCAACAAAAAAGGCTTCTGAACACAACCACCTACTGCACCTTTAAGGAAATAATTTAAGGGTAATGTTTGAAAAGGTGTCTTCAGGAGGATTTTTAGAATAAATCATAAATCAAGCTTAAAGATTGTATATGACTCTTAAGTGTTTTTATGTTTTTGTACAACGAATGTTAAGAAACTGATATGATTGTATGTTATATTGTATATTTAATAGTATATACAGGTTTTGCCATGAATATAGCAATGCAGCTAATTTAAACATTCATACTTGCATACATACATACATACATACATACATACATACATACATACATACATACATACATACATACATATATATTATGTCAAAACAAACTTTTATTTTGGATGTGATTAATGGTGATAATTTTTTTGCCCAGCACTGTATATTCTATAAACTATTTTATAAACTTATATAAACTGTAAAATAATTAATAATTCACTGTTAAATGACTATTATTTATTTTCTGTTAATTACTACCTTATTTTATTTTGTAAAGTCATGTTTGTATTCAGCAAGGACACAATACATTGGTCAAAAATGATAATAGACTGATTAAAATTAGTCATTAAACATTCTGTTCTGATTGTCAGAGGTATTACCAAATAAATACTGATTTCCTAATTCCTTTTATTTAAGTGTTTAATTTTATATCTGCCAGAAACTTTAAAAATAAATATTTTGGAAAAATACACAGTTCTTATTTTGGTGCATCCTTTAATATAATAAATATTTTTGTGCTATAATTTATTTAAAAAAAAAAATTTCAGAAATCAGAATAATATTTCTTTGTTATTCTCACTCTTTCCATAGATTCTGAATGCAGGTGATAAGGAGTTGAACCGCTGGTGCTCACTAAGGAAGACCTGCATGTACAGGTAGTGTATAATGGTTGTTTTTGTGATGGATATAAATAAACTGCATAAAAAAGTAATATTAAATGGGAAATACCTGGAGAAAAATTAACAGTTTATTTTGGGATTGTTCATTTTGTCCTTCAACATTGTTTTCATAGATTTTTCTTATTATTTAGGTCAGAAAGGGAGGAACTCTGTGACCTGAAGAACTTCCAGATAAAAGCACGCAATGTCAAGAAGAAACAGCAAGTGTTCGTGTCTTTGTTTAATGAGTGAGTGTTACTTTAGACATCACATTAATGCACACACATTTTAGATTAGTTTTTTTATACATGAAACTCTTCCAGATTTAGCATTTTCAGGATCATGTGCATGATCCATCATATGATCTTTTAGGATGGGCAAAGTTTAGAGCTAGTCAAGGGTTTGTTGATCATGGTTTTATTTAAAAGTTTCACCACTTCATTTTAAACATGGATTAACAAAACTGTGATTAAAACATAAATAAGTGATTAATTCTTATTCATTGTTGTTAAATTAAACTGCAGCAGTATTACTCTTTCATCTTAATTCATTTATTAACTGACATTTAGTGACTTGAATGGGCTCATGCCAGTAATGGAAAGGTAAATAAAAAATTAACCCATATTTGCTGAGAAACTTCTGCTGTAAATTATGAGTCAAACCATTAGTTATTTAATTTAATGGTGCAATGGTGCTTTTATTTAGAAAGAGTTGAAAGAAGAATTGGTAAAAAAAAGGATGCCTGACTACAAATAAGGGCTGCCTTTTTGTGATTCTTTAAACCTCCTCAATATCAAGTTTAAAATATGTCCTTAGCTAACATTTAAATCTGAGCTTAAATCCATGATCAAACTGAAACTGTTATATGGATATAAAAAAATTCTTAATAGAACCCTTCATTCATTCATTCATTCATTTATCCATTCATTCATTTTCTTTTTGGCTTAGTCCCTGTATTATTCTGGGGTTGCCACAGAGGAAAAAACTTTGCTACCGACTGCGTGCTACCCACTGTGCCCTCGTGACTTCTTTAATAGAACCATCAATACCAATAGAGAGATAATAATAATTTTAAAATAAAATGTAATTAAAAATAATTAAAATTAAAAAGGTATATATATAAGTTTGCATCAAGAATAAAACATACTTACAGCATAATGACTGTAATTGTTTCATGTGCCCCTGACCACAACATTTCGCATTGGTATATTTTTAGCAATAGCCAAAAATACATTGTATGGGTCGAAATGATTTGTTTATGCCAAAAATCATAAGGGCCTATGACATATTGTAACTTAACTATAAAAATATAAAAATATGCATTTATATGAACTTTAATTAGAACTATTTTAAAGTTGATTTTTATCAATATTTAGATATTTCTCGAAACCTCAGATTCCAGATATTCAAATAGTTGTATCTCAGCTTAGTCTTGTGCTATTCTAACAAACCATACATTTATGGAAATCAAAAAAGGACTGTAAAAAAGGACTGTTTTTTATTCCAAGCTCATGTTTTGTGTTTGCTTTTTTTTTTTTTTTTTTTTTTTTTTAAGCAAGGTTTAAAGTTTGGTGCAACAGAATTATTACCAGGGTTCCCACACATCTTGAAAGTATTTGAATTTCAGCAATGTAAAATTAAGAAGGGTCCTTGAAACTAGAATTAAATTTAAAATTAAATTTGTTTTTGGTGTTATTTAAACAATTGTCACGCTGCTGTCAAAAACAGAATAAGAAAAACTAGAAGTTTTTAAAATCCTAATATCTTTAACAATACATAACAAATAATACACATTTTATAAATATTTTCGAAAAACACATATGAATATTAATGGTTTTGAATTTGACAACAACATGGCTGTTTAAAACTATCTGAATTTTTAGAAAATGACACCACTTAAATATTAAGTGTAAGTTAATGCTAAGTACATTTGGGCTTTCATGGCACTACATATTCTGGGGGTGTGAATTACAAAGGTGCTTAATTTGAAATTAATGGTGCTTTAAAATGTGCTTGAAAGTCTTTAAATTGGCTGTTTAGGATAGTATGGGAACCCTGTGTCACATAAACCTCGATCTAATCTACAGTACATTAAAGTTTAATGATTGTTGTGTGTGTTTGTGTGTTTTTTTTTTTTTACTTAGAAATGATGGTCAGGAGGAGCAAAAGGATACCAAGGGGAAGGTGGGAAAGAAGAGGAGGGATCGTCTAAAGAAAGCCGAGCTCACGGAGAAGAGCGACACCACTGTGACTGAAGAAACAGCTGAACCTCCTCCAGCAGAGCAAGCAGATGTCCAGGACCTCAAAGCGACCATCGCAAATGATGAAGAGGAGGATGACGAGGAGTTCCTGGTTCCTAAGAAAAAGATGAAGACGGCAGAGACTGTGGTAACCAAGAGGAAAGAGGCAGATGTTGAAAGAACTGAAAAACCCAAAAGACCCAGAAAGAAAATGCGTCGCTCAGGTGGACGGCGGCAGCTGAAGTCCATGACGGTGAAGATGGCCGGTCGAGAATTCAGCAGACAGAGACTACAAGCCTACGGGCTCAATCCAAAGAGACTCCACTTCAGAGAGCTGTACAGACAGAAACGGAAAGAGCGAGAGAAACAGGAAAAGCAGCAGAAGAAGAGCAAACAGTGATGCTGGAAATCAACACCATTTTGATTGAGCTGTTTTTAAGGGACCAGGAACCGCTGAAAATAGGAAATTGCATTATTAACATGTTCATTTCAATCTTGAAAGTTTCTGAATCATTGCTGAAAGCTTTCTCTGTTTTTCTTTTTTAATTAAAAGAGTTTTTGTGGAATTAGAGCCTTTTCTTTCACATTCCTTATTGAAAGTGGAAAAAATGTGTATTTTAGTCCAGTCTTCTGTTTTAGCTGTAGTTGTTCAGTTTTCAGATAACGTTACATTATAACTAAATATAAAGCTGTGTTGATTCAGTGAGTGAAGACTTCTTTTTAATACTTTTATTTTCTCCATTTTCAATGATGGTTAATCATTTTAATAAGGGTTTTATTTAATTTGTTAAAACGTTTTACAAAGGAGGTTATATACCCAAGACTTAAGCAGGAGTGTGTTTTTTCAGTTTTTTTTTATTAACAAGGATATATTTAAGATAGATTTTTATTTATGTTGACAATGACAGGACAGTTTTCTAATTAAATAAGTTCACACAACTAAACATGGATGAAGCATCGACCAGAAACTGAGCATGTTTTGATTAGATGTATATACTTTGTTTTGAAAAACTTAAGAGCTTTCGCCCTTATAGGGCCTGTTCAGCACATTTTGTACATTCATAAGCTTATGAATGTACAAAATGTGCTTAACAGGCCCTTTAAGGGCGAAAGCTCTTAAGTTAAAAAAAAAAACAAACAGTTTCATTAAAGTTAAAGAAGCCTAGTAAAATAAGTTTTTTTTCAAAATCTGCATACTCCGTACCAATAGGTGGCGAAGAAGCACTAGAAGTCGATTCGCTAACTGCTGAATAAACGAGAAGAACAAGGAACACCCGCCAGTTTGAAATCGGGATTTCGGCGTTCAGTCTGGGTGAGACTATATAATGTTACTCTGAAATGTATAAATATAAACTACGTTATTATACAATATACGTCAGTGTTTCAACGCGTCATGGCGAATTAAGTAACAATGGTTTTGTAGATGCGTTATTTTGAGCTCGCTTAGACACAACCGTTGTTAGTTTGGTTGATTTTTCGGGTAACGTAACATTGACTGTTTTTTCTTACAAAACAGTTATGACATTGCTAAGCTAACTTTAATTCTGTGACAAAATCAGATATTTTTAATGTTCGTTTTCCGTATGTCATACATCGACGTTTTTTTTTTTAATCTATTTTTTATGCCAGGCAAACGTGCTTGTTTACATTCTGTGATGTAACGTACTAACGTTAAATTGTGGCTGATTTGTTACCTAAATAAGTTATTTAGCTGGCTAACATTTTAATTTTGTCGAATTTGTAAAGAAGTTTTTTAAAAGCATTTTAACTTTTTAAACTATACTTGTACTATACTAACTTTAAACTATAAACCAGTAATCTGGTAATGTTTTGAACTGTGTGCCACGCAAAGTTATAATGTAACCATGTCAAGTCCATGAATGAAAGAAACAATTTATGGTATTTTTATTTTTCCCATCACCACTCATGAATGTTATTTTAAATTTAAGTTTTCATAAAAATATAAGTTGTTTGCCCTTTATTGGTGTTTCGATAAAGTTAATCCACATTGCCACAAACGACCTTTGGTCTAAACACCGCTTTTTTGTTAACCGAGTTCTTATTCATTTTGCTGTACAAATTACAATAAAAAGGTAACGTTAATTGTAATTGTATTTTCAATGTGAAACTGATTTATAGTGATATATATAAATTCTTATATATATATATTCTTATTTTTTGTAACGGTAGAATATTATTGAAGGAAGACAGCTGGAGAGCCACGTATTTTTGGTCAAAGAGCCACATGTGGCTCGAGACCTAGAGGTTCTCTACCCCTGTTCTATGTGAAGCTGCTTTGAAAACAATCTACATTGTAAAAGCGCTAAAATTGAATAGAATACAGCCAACGTTACGGTTGATGCTTCATATTTGTTTATCTTTGAGTTGTGCATGGACATAAATTAAGGTTTTGTTCAAACCTGCATTATTTATATATAATGTAGTATTAGTAATAATACTAATACTTTAATATTATTTTGTTATTTATTGTAATTTTTCAAAAAGGCATTTTGATATCTATCTGTCTATCTATCTATCTATCTATCTGTCTGTCTGTCTGTCTGTCTGTCTGTCTGTCTGTCTGTCTGTCTGTCTGTCTATCTATCTATCTATCTATCTACACACACACACACACACACACACACATACACATCCAAATGGCTCTTCAAAAATAAATGAATAAAATGCATTTGCTAAAAAATCAGAAAAAAAGGTTCAAAAGAATACACATTTTAAACTAAATAGTTCTAGAGAAAAATAAAAGTAATCTGTAAAAGTCTCTGAATAGGAATAAATCCTACTGGTAAGCTTTGAATAATATGCCATTTTAACATTTTAAGTTAAAATTGTTTGCAAATAACATTTTAGGTTTTTGTTTAAAGTTGAATTACTATATTAATAGCAACCAGTGTTTAATTCTCTGTTGCTTTAAACCTGTGCTGATTTTGTATCACTGTGTTTAAATATTTATGTATGTTCTGATAAATAAATAAATGTTCTGTCATGGCACATAAGCTCACCTTCTTATGCGATACTTTTTAACTTTTTTTTATTCATTTTTTTTACAGAAATATCACTAATGCAGAGATGTCCCATAGCATTTCGATGCATGATGATGACCTTGAGAAATTAGGAGAATCTTTGAATGAGATCATCATGAGCAGTAAGGCAGAAAGTGTTCTTCAAGCAGCAAGGAAAAAAAAGCAGGAGTTCTTCGACCACTACATCAAGACTAAGAAGACGCTTACTGAGCTCCTAAATGGTATTACTTCAGCACTGATACACATACAGTTAATACACAAATATACTTCTTTAACTGTTAAGTTTTTAGAAAGTAGCTAAACCTATGGTACCTAATAACCTTAACTTTTCTGATTTTGATTGTAATGCAATGATATGAAATAGTTTTTTTTTACATCCTGATTAATATAAACTTTGTAAAATACATCAAAAATTCATTGTATGCCTTTGCTTGTTTGTTAAAAGTTGTGTTATATGCTGAATTAAATATATTGTCTAAATGCTAAAGTTGTAGGACTTATTGTGAATTCCTGCATGTTTAATTTTTTTATTGTTATTATGACCTGGACTCAGATATGCATTATAGTAAAATAGAAACAATCAAGCCCTCTTTGATCGCAATTTTTATTTAACAAGTGACATGCAGGTGCTGTTTCATAAGAAAATGTTATTTCTTAATTCCTCCTGTTATCCAAACAAGGATGATATGTCAAAAATCAGTTTATATCAGGGATATTCGAGGTATTTAAAAACTTTAAACATAAAACTGGAAATAATTTACTTACTTTGAATAAATAAATGTTAATTAAGAAAATTATACGTGTATACATTTAAAATTTTCGCAGTTGGTAGTAAAATTTGTGTTTCATTTTTGTTCAATGTTTAAACATTTTATGTTTAAAAAATATATATAAAGGCATTTTTTAAAAAAATCTAGTAATATTAAAAATTTACTGAATCCTTAATAAAAATGTAAACATAAAAAACTTAACTGTTAAAAACTGATAAGATATAAAAAAACAATAGTTTTTAAAATAAATTTATAATTATAAAATATCATTAAAACAACAGCAATATTTTACAGTTATAAAAAAATATTACAATTGAAAGCAATTTACTTAAACTTTGAAACTAACTAATAAATTCAAAATTTAAAAACTTAACTGTTAAAATCTATAATGTTTATAAATAAAATTATAAAAGCAGTTTACTGAAACTTTAACTAAACGTTCAAAAGTAAATAAGTTCACTGTTAATACAGGGTGTTCACACGGTCTAAAAAAGCGTTAAAAGTTGATAAATCAATTATGAGGAAATGAAGGCCGTTAAAAGGCATTAAAAAGTCTTAGTGGTGTTTTTACGAGGTCTTACATTTCGTTCAAATGTTTGACTCCAAAAAGCATATATATATTTATTTTTCTCCTAATATTAACAAAGACGTGCTTGATCTACGCAATTGGTTCGGGCCAGGCTCCTCCATCTGGGTGATGTAATGTAATTTGCGAGAAACGCGGGAAGGTGATGTGACGCTCTCCACATGTAGCGAAACTATAGAGCAAAACAGATGGGAAAATGTAAGTTTGCGTACCCATGGTTAAAAGATGAGTTTAAACAGTGGGTGAAGCCTGTTGCTGAAAACAACCGCTCAATTTATTCTTTCAAGTTTTTTTTTCAAGCTTATCGCAGTTCTGTTGTATGGTTGTGCTCCATTGATTTATTTAACTACAACTGTTTATTAACAACTGTTTGTTAAGTTAAAGGTTTGATATTGATTAGAACTTGAAGTGGTGATGAGGTCTTAAAATACTCTGAGAATGTCTTTAAAAAGTCTTAAAGGTATTGAAATTACCTTTAGGATTCCTGCATATACCCTGTAATAACTGATTAAAAAAACTACAGTAGATACTCAATGGTAAAATGTAATTGAAACAAAAATATTTTACAGTTATGAATAAAAAACTAATTAAATTAAAAACAATTTACTGACACTTTAACAAAATTCAAACATAAAAACTGCCCACTGTTAATAGCTTGTTAGAAATTAAAACTACAGTAGATACTCAATGGGAAAAAAATCATTGAAGCAACATGAATATTTTACAGTTATATAAAAAAACTAATAAAATTAAAAAAATACTAAAAATCAAAATGTAAAAAGCTGTTCACTGTTAATAGAACTGTTAAAAGATACTAAAATAGTTCCTTAATGCTAAAATATCACTGGTGGCATTAAACCACAAATATTTGCATAATACCGGTACAATCCTGAACGTTGTTAAAGTAGTTTGTTCATCTTGCTTTTTCATGCACAAACAATTGGCATATAAAAAAAAATCCTTTTTTCTGTCTTGTCAAAGATCTTGTGCACACAGAAGAGGTGGTCGGCCAGAAGCTTCTGGATTTAGACCAACAGAAAAGCCAGATGATGCAGGAGATCATGAAGATGGAGCAGGAGGTGCAGAGGAGCCAGTCTAAAAGTCAAAACCTGGACTCAGAGCTGGAGTATCCTTCAGTAGCATTTTTTCCTCAAACTTAAATAATCTTTTTGTATAACTGCCTGCCATATTTAACTAAATTGCTGTAGTGCTAAAAAACTGGAAATAAATTGGTGTAATGGCACAAATGTTTATTTGTGCTTAACCATAACAACCTAGTACACTTCTAATTTGGAATTTTTTATATTTTGCGGTTCCCTCTTCCACTATTCCATTAGAATATATAATTATAATTCTGAGAATATACAATGTATAACTATAATTAAAAAAAATTATCATTGGAACAGACAATTAATGTTTTTTAGTGTGAATTTTTAATTGTATGTTAAATGGTGAATTTGAATGTAGAACATGTTTGAATGTAGAACATACAATATATATATATATATATATATATATATATATATATATATATATATATATATATATATATATATATATATATATATATATAAATTTATTTATTTATTTATAGATTTTTTTTACATTTTTTTTGATGAAAAGGAATGTTTTTCACATTGATTCATGCATATTTTAACAAGGACAGTGGACTGGCTTTAATTAATAATCTCATCTGGGATAGCTCATCCAGAAATGACAAATTTCTCACCTCCAAGTAGTTTCAAAACATTTATGGGTTTATTTTGTCTCTAAAACACAAAAGAAGATATTTTGAAAAAGGTTGGAGACGGTAACCATTTAACATTCATAGTAGGAAAAGAAATACTGTGAAGGTCAACGTATACCAGTTTTGAATATTTTTATACATTAATTTTCCTTCAGATTAGTCTCTTTATTCTTTAGAGGTCACCACAGCTGAATTAACTGCCAACTTATCAGCATATCTTTTACACAGCGGATTCCCTTCCAGCTGCAACCCAGTACTGGGAAACACACATACACTATGGCCATTTTTGATTTATTCAATTCACCTATAGGGCATGTCTTTAGACTGGGGGAAACCCACACAGGAGTGCCAACTGGCCCAGCCGGGACTTAAACCAGCGACCTTCTTGCTGTGAGGCTAACCACTGAGCCACCGTGTCACTGTTTTGAGTATTTTATTAAAGTATTTTCTTGTATGTTTAACGGAAGAAAGAAACTCAAAACGGCATTTTACAAGTAGAGGGGGAGAGTAAATTGACAGAATTAATTTATAGCAAGGCAATCACACCATACTTTGATTAAATCATTCCAAAATGTATTTCACCCTGTTTGTTATGAATATGTTTCACTCTGTAAGAAGAAAAAAGCTTCTTGAATAAAGTAGTGTCTAGTAAATGCATAGTTTTAAATCTAATATAATTATATTTTTATTAAAGTGTGAACATTTAATGCTCTTTGACTGTTTTATTTTCAATTTACTAGAATTTCGTCTATGTTAAGCTGCTTTGACACATTGTACATTGCAAAAGCGCTACAGAAATACAGATGAGTTTAATTGAATGTCTCCTTAGCACATGGATAAGATTCTTGCAGAAAGAGCTGGAAAGACTCCGAGATGCTGAGCAAGAAATCCAAACCCTGCAACAGGAAGTGGATGAGGACACAACTGAGGTCATTCCTTCAGCCATGTAAGACTTATTATACATTGTTCTCGCTCTGCTCTCAAACATTTCCTATGCCAAACATGTATCTTAATATAGTGCATAAATGTTTTTAAATGCTTTGTTAGCCAAATAAAAACAGCTCCCTTACAGGCTTAGTTCACCCAAAAAAGACTATTCTATCATTTACTCGCCCTTTGAGTATTTTTTTTTTCATCTGTTAAACACAAAAGAAGATATTTTGATGAATGCTGAAAACCTGTAACCGTTGAATTCCATAGTACTTGTTTTTCTTACTATGGAAGTCAATGGTTACAGGTTTTCAACATTCTTCAAAATATCTTCTTTTGTGTTCAACAGAAGAAAAGAAAACTGTTTGAAATCACTTGAGGGAGAGTGATAAGTATGATTTCTTTTTTTTTTTTGTTAAACTATAACTGTCAACCTTTACTAGAATTTATAGAGTAAATCAAATGTGATAAAGCAGTTATTAAACTGTTCCATATTAAATAATAACGTTTGTGCAATTTAGTGATTAATTTGTTATTGCTTTCATTCTTTGTCAAGTCTGTAAATTTTTAATAACAAACCTGGTTTTTGCAAAGGTTGGTCTTGAGGTTTGTTACTTTCAGTTACATTCATTTTATTGTGAGACCACTTAAAGTCAGAAACTGCAGTGAAACGCTTATTAAACACATTTAAAGGCCAATTCACATCTCACAGACAAATGCCAACAAACAAGTTGCCCGTTGTATTTAGAATGTTGTGAAAACAATTCCTGTCATCAGAGTGTCCACAGGGGTCTCAAAAATGTCTTTAATTTGTCTTTAATTTAATTTAACGAAAATTTACTCTTTAAAAAGCCTTACATTTACTGAAATTTTGTCTTGTAGGTCAATAATTGTAGCTTAAATAATTGTAAATGGGTCTTAATTTTCCTATGTATGTGTAAAGCTGCCCAACACGCATCCAATCACCAACAATTCATTCTGTATAGAACTTTTGACAAAACTCTGTTCACAGTATTGTTTAATTATCATCCTTACAATAATATTTGTTTAAAAGTTCTCTGTGTATTTATAGTCTGTATATGGTGAGGGCACTGATTTGGACAGACTGTTGTGCATACATTTAATTCATTATAGTTTTTAAAGATATGTTTTATTTAAAAAATGTGTGTATGTGCTACTAGGTTTTGCTTATTTTGACTATTTACTCAAAACATTTGGCTAAGAAATAACAATATATAATATAATATAATATAATATAATATAATATAATATAAAAAGTCCTGTATAAGTCCGAAATTTCATAATGGTCTTAAAAGGTCTTTAAAAAGTCTTAAATTTGACATTTTGAATTCTGCAGAATCCCTGTGTATGTTCAGACTTCCTCAACATTTGTCACATAATAATTAATCGAAAGATTTTTCTCAGGGCTATTACTTGCGATAATTAAATAGGTTAAGTACTTACAGGTTCTTTTTAAGGTTATGATTATGATTGTTTTGTTGATTGTTTGATTCAGATATGTTGCTCAGCTCTACTCTAAAGTGACCAAGATAAAGCTGGAGTTTGACACAGAGCCGCACATACTGAAAGGAGGTAATCCTGACACATTTACAGCATATGCTGAAGGTCAGTGTTATCACTTGGTATGATTTTAGAGCTTACAAATTCCTTTTGTCTTCTTGATAGTTCACTATGGTGCGGATGTGGTGACCCCCATCAACATAGACACCTCCACCCGTACACCCTGTGAGGTCAGCGATGAGCTCTGGAGCCTGGTTAAGACAGAATGGTAGACCTGCTGCATGTGAACAGCGTTAGCTTGTTTACTGTTTGATATATATGTGTGTGTGCGTGTATTTTTTGTATGTGCAGGTCTGTTAGTAAATATTTCTCATTTTCGCCACAAGATGTCACTGCCTCACAAATTCCCCAAGCTGATTGACAATGCACAGTGCGTTAACAAAATAGAAATGTGAACCTCTTTATTTAGAAACACATTTTATTGTTAAGCCTTCAGATTTCCACAGAGCAGTGAATCTGATCCTATCAAATTTAGGATCTTGTTTTTTTAAAGAGGACATTTAGATCACTGAAGTATGGTTTTTGTAAATGACAAAAAATGATTTTCAAGAGTTAGCATATATGGCTTGTATCTTGCATTCATTTAAACTTGTTTTTTTTTTGTTTGTTTTTATTTCAGTGTTTTTGTAAATAGGTACTTTTTTGCAACTTATACTCCTTTCTAAAATAACATTTTCGTCTAAATTGTTGTTGTTTGTTTTTCGTATTTATTTATCAATGAAAGCCTCTATCTGTCTGTCGTCTATCTATCTCTATCTATATTTCTGTCCGTCCATCCATCCATCCATCCATCCATGGGGGTGGTGAAGAGGCAAATTTTAGTCATTACTTGCAAAAACGCTCCCAACTCTCTTTTTTTTTTTTTTTTTTTTTTTTGGACTGTTCTACTTTTACTGTTTCTACTTTCACTTTTTTGGCACGACTAAAATTAGCCCCTCCCTCTTTTTTTTGGACCGTTCTACTTTCACTGCTTCTAATTTCACTTTATTGGCATATTGAATTTCTTTCATTGCACCTATGGATGGGTGTTCTATTCTTTTAAAAGCCTAGTCATCCTACTTGGTTCGCGTGACCAGTTTAACCTTTGCTTGTCTTACTTTAAAAATGAGTCACATCAGGCCCTTCAGGTGCAGAGACTAGCAGTTTCAGCTTTGGTAAACATCCGGACTGGCACGAGCATACATCTTTTTTTCTGTAGGGGTTTTTCACGAAGCCAGAGCAGTGAGAAAATGTTGTACATGTGGCTCTTGCCCTGTGAAATGACAAAACCACAATATTGTCATAGTTTAGTTTATGCCTGGTTAACATGTGGTGTGGGTGTGATAGAAGCAAATGGAAATTAGCTTGATTCAATTTAAGAGAATAGTTTTGTAATTGACTTTAAAAGTTGCATATGTGCATTTGTTGTGTTAATTAAATGTTTTAGCTAAATGAAACTATTACTTTCCAGAATAATCTGCTCAAATCATAACAATGAATAGCTTTTCTATCGCTTGTCTTTACATACACCTACATAATATGTATAAGTTTGTCTTTAATGTTTGTGGGAATCTATATATAATGAATATTTTTTGTGTAATCATTAGAAGCACACTCTAATTTATGTAGTGCAAAATGAGTCAGTTCCTCTGGCTCAAAAGAACACAAGACAAATATTTAAGAAACACTTTTAATTAATGCACTTAAAGGTTTGTCTTAAGGCTTATAATTTAGGACCAACAAAATACATTTAAACACGTACTAATGCATCGTTTTCTGTACACAGACACTTTTTCTTTTTAAATTACAGAAATGCAATATTGCTTGAATGTCAGTGCTGTTTTTATCATGACAGATTGCTACACATAAATGTAGGCTTTCCATAAAATAGCATACAAAACTTTGTTGCAATATTTATAAAATATACAATATTTATATATAGCTTGTGCCACTGAATGCCATTAGAATTTCCTCTTTTGGTAAATGCAGACCACGGTGTATGGTGAGCTTAAACAGGAATAAAGTATTTCCCAAAAATACCATTATAAGAACGAAACCTCTTACAAAATGTATTTTTAAAATACCCATGAACAAATGTGCTTTATCAACCTGTCATTTTCTCCACAAAGTCTCTGAACAATTCAGCTGTTGTTTGGAGGTGGAAATGACTCGTTACACAAACTCATATTTTTTTTACAAAATAAAAACGAGAGTCTCGTATAACATCAGAAGACGTCTTTTCAAAGCATTTTTGTGCAATGCATCGTTCTGCTGCATAGCTGCTTGTTATTTGCTGTTCAAAATCCTATTTTTACAAAGGCACTGTAGCTCTTGACTTGCAAGTCTGACCCTCAGACAGTCCATTTTAAACACTGGTGTTTATCACAGTACAAAAATTCCTCTTGTCTGGTCAACCACTTTCTCTGGCAGCCGCATAGCTTGCTTGAATGCATGTGGAGGAAGCCAAGTCTGAAGTCCAAAACAGGACTTTTATGAGTTCCGACTTCTGCTTCAGACTTGTTTACTTGGCAGTTTTATTTAAAATAAATATTCAAAGTAAACCAGAACCTGGTTTATTCAAAACTAATGCATTCTTCTTTCTCCTCAACTCTTAAGTATCCTTGGGTAAATGGCTTTAATAGTAGATGGTGTAAAGTTCCCTGATGAAACTGTGGTCTCCAGGCCTTCCAGCCTGTGTGACGGCACTTCTGCCCTACTGGTGCTACAATCCAGAAACGGCATGCCAAACTTCTTGACCTGTCCATCTTTTGTTAGCAGACAATAGCTGCAGACCAGTCTTAGAATGGCTCTGCGCATGTCTTTACTAGTCAGGGTGTAAATGATGGGATTGAGGAGCGAATTGATCATGGCAATGCCCAAAAAGTAGTCTGCCTTGAACAGCACCTCACAGCTTTGAGCAGGGCAGGAGAAGTCCAGCAGAAGAAGCACAAAGAGGGGCAGCCAGCAGGCGATGAAGACGCCAAGAACGATGGTGACCGTCTTCAGCAGAGCCAGATACTTCTGGGACTTCCTCGCCAATCCTTTACGCTGCGTGCCAAAGCCTAACCGCTGGGTGTTGGACTTGACGATGCGGAATATCCGCACGTAGAGCACCACGATGGACATCAGAACTAGGGTGAAAACAGTGATGCAAAAAAGGATGAAGCTCTTGGCGTAAAGCGGCAGGACAGTGGAGCATTCGTCCAAGTTTCCTATGCAGTTCCAGCCCATGATTGGAAGAATGCCGAGGAGAATTGACAAGAGCCAACTTGCACCGATCAAACCGAACATCCGGCCACGCTTGGCTCCTTGGTACGGCTTCATGCGGACCATCGTGACATGCCGCTCAATAGCTATAGCGAGGAGACTGATGACAGATGCAGCAAGAGTGATAAACACACCACCTTCTCGAAGAAACCACAGCACTGGAGTCATTTTGAGAGTGTTTGCCCCTGAAGTCACGATGTTCACCATGTAGGTGAAACCGGCAAGCAGATCAGACAGCGTCAAGCTGCCGAGTAAGTAGTACATTGGCATGTGGAATTTTTTGTTCTTCCATATTGCCACCAAAACAATCGCATTTTCCACTACAATGAGAAGGCAAATGATGAGAAACGCAATGGCCTCGGGTTTCAGTCCATCCCGGTATTTATTCTCTTTTAGCTTCCCGGTGAAGTTGTAATGGGCCATGATAACCGCATTGCTCTGGTACTCCCGAAACATGCTGAACATGTAACCTGGGGATGAGGTCATGGGTGGTGGAGTCGGTTCGATGGCAGCACTGGCAGCGTATGAAGCTTCCATTTCACTTCTGCTGACCTTAAAAGACTCGCTGATGGATCTCTGTTGAACAGGTAGTCCTTATTGCCATATTCCACCAAATCACATAAAGCAATCTCTTAAGGATTTAACAGGGTATTATAGTATCCTTAAGGCGAAATATGCACTCCTTTCCTTGTTGATGCTTAAATCATAGCTTTGCTATATCCTCCAATGCCACCAGAGGGAACTGAAATAAAGCATTCGAAAATAATGTTAATTGATGGGATTACAACAATAATGTTTAATAAAATATAACTAGATATTTGTTAACATAAAAATGCATGTACAATGAAATATAAATTTAACATTTATCACATGCTGTTTTAAATAATGTTACTTTCATGCTTAATATTTAATAGGTGTTTTCAAATAATGCACTGTTATCTAAATTAAAGGACATTTTCATCAGATTGCATTTAGTTACATCAAAAATATTTTTTTCCACTCACAATTTGGGTTTTACTTCAAAGTAAATTGTGTAAGTAAAACAGTGTATAAATTAGAATAAGTCAGCAGACTAAAATAAAGTACAGTAGCCTACTGGAAAAAGAATTGATAATACTTTTACATGAAACATTGTCAATGTTACTAGTATGTCATTTCATTTGGCGACAGTTTATTTTACAGACTTTACATTGGATAGTTATTTAATGTTGACATGATCTGTTTGTGCTATTAAAGTAGGTCTCCAAAATGTGCTATTTATAATACAGTTTCATTAGTTACAGATATACTTGTTATATCGTATTTTCCTGTAATGATAGAAACTATTATCGTGTTAAATACACTATCATCTACGTTGTTTCCCCCGTATTTTATATTTAGCTTTCAAACTACACACTATATGGCGACAAAATCTGTTTAACGAATTAACAGGTTTGCTTTAGCATTAAACCTTTTTTCCCTAAGCGCTACAATTATTTAAATTTTTAAAGGATAGTAGGACTATCCCGGGAATTATTCATTGCATGTAGATTATAGTAAATAATCGCACGACTATTGGGCGTTTTGCGTTAAACAATTCAATAGTTTATTCAAAAGTTTTGCTCTAACGTTAGATTAAGACAAACACGATCACTCCTTTTAGTCAATTTTTGGGCTAGCAAAGTTAATCCAGCAGTTTGTAACTGCACGAAAAGTCCCTGCAAAAGTTTACTCGCACAGTTCTCTTTCAACCAGTCGGTCAATCGATGTTTAAATGAAACCTCGTGCACAGATGTAAATTCACGTACCTTTTAAGTTGGAAGTATTGAAGAATGAAAATGACAAATGCTCCTTTATTTCTCCCTCATGTCCTGCGCACAACCGACTGAGGCAGCGGGCAGCAGCTGATGTGAGATCTGAACCTTGGATCGGGACTCTTCTTGAAGTGGGCTGGTCTTGGCTTTCGGCTGTTCTCCTCTTTCTGCTCTGTCTGCGGTTGCTGAGACAGCAACTTACTTTGGGTAATGAATTGCTTTGCAAACTTGAAGATACTTTGACGTTTTATATGGCTTTGTGTTTTTTTCTTATCTGCGAAGTTAATTAAAAAGTGCACAATTCATGCAAACGTATTTACGATAAATAATTCGTGGACATCATAAAATTAATTAATTAATTTATTTAGCGTTTTACAATGTAGCTAGATAGTTAAATCAGCTTAACATAGCAGTTAAACTGAAACTCTGTCAGTCCAGTTTTCAGAGTTGAAGTTCAGTTTAGTTCAGCTCAGTGTGGGTTAAATTTCACTGCTGAAAGTTCAAACACTGAAGAGCAAATCCATCGACGCAGCTCCAAAAGACCCCAACAAAACTTCACCAATTGACGAAAGTGAAGGAAAAAGGCTAAATTAATGTGAAGAATACAAATATTTGTAATTGAGGTCAATTGTTTTACATCAAAACAATTTTGATATTTGAATATGATTCACATTTTAAATCAATGATGAGTCAAGTCAATCACACACACACACACACACACACACACACACACACACACACACACACACACACACACACTTGCATATTACCCTGTGTGTGTGCTGTTAAATAATGTTTTTGTCATAGGCCTACTAAAATCTGCTTCATTTAAATTTATTTCTGTTTGTAAATTAAACAACATCAAATTTATGTAGAGAGTACAAAATGTAATTGTTTTACTTCTAAAAGTTACAATTGAATATAGATTACATTTATGAAGTCCAGTCACACACACGCACACATTAGTGTGTAGAAACTGTTAAATTATATTTGTTAAATCCTAAATTCGGTTTCATTAAAAATATTTCTGTTTATAAATTGGGGGTTATCATCTTTATTTGTTTATAGTTAAGATCATAATTCCTGTTCTGGTTTGTTAGCTAGTAAAAGGAAATGCTTATTTTTTTTTAAAATTGCACTTAAAAGGATAGTTAAAGGTGCAGTTACCCAAAAACAAAAACGCACTCACTATTTACTCAAAATCGGTTTCAAACCGGTTTTATTTTTATTTATTTATTTTTTTCTACAGATAAAAATATTTTGAAGCATTTTATGCTTTCTTTAAAATATCTTCTTACATGTTCACCAAAAAAAGAAACACATCCAGGTCTGAATTGTTATTTTTTTTTAAATAAAAAATAACTACCCTGTAACATTCTGGAAAGTTTTTTATTTATTATTATTATTTTTTAGTTGCCTAAAATTTAAAATTGCCAAAAATAACCCGAAACAATGTTATTTAAATATTAATCAAATAACAATGTTAAATAATATTTGTGTTATTTTAAAAATAAACATAAAGCCTATAACAAATGCCATTTTATAATTTTTTTCTGTAAATGTTTGTTTTTGTTTTAATTTAATAAATAATGCATTACCTGAATTTATATTTAGGCTACCAAAAACTGAAGAGTGTCTGCCTGAAGGGCTACCAGGGATTTTGAAATGTTGTGAGCCCTGAATATTGTAATAATATATTATATTGTAATACTTTTGTTATAATAATATTTTATTATTTTACCACTTTTAAGAAGTGATTCAGTAAAATCAAATTAATTGCAACTCATTTTCCAGTTTTGAGCTGACCCCAAAAATACATTTTCATGTTGGCACAATATCAGAAAGTGTCACTGTTTCAGCATCCTCCTTTCAACAAAGTCTTGAATTTTCAACATTTAATAGTTGGCACCGTCGACATGTCAGAATGCAATTTGAAAGTGAAAATAAATGAAACACCCGTGAATCACAAACTACCAACAATAGCTGTAAATGTTGCAGCACAACTGTATATTTGAGCATGATTTCTTTTCTATACAATCTTTGCAAATGAATTGTTTCCATTTGAAAATACACTCATAGCTGTGATGCAGGATGTTTTGAGCTATATTGTTCTCCACAGTACTCACTTCCTTTATTCTGACGTGCAGACACTGTCCAACAAGCCATATGACTAAATAAATAAGTCAGAGTGTGTGATGCACAAATACATAAAACGTGAGCCGTCTAAAAATTGCATTGGAATTACATAAGGCAGCTGTGAGTGTGAGCAAGCCAGAAGCCGGATTCTGCTTTCTTAAACAGGAAACTTTGTCATTGTACCTCGAAGGGAGAGGGATTTCCTTGAGAAACACTTATGAGGTCATACTGGGCCGTGTGGAACAAAGCACTCCATGAGGAACACGCCGTCCCCTCTGAATAGCCACTGCACTTGTAGTTTTCCAATTATGCAACCATGACTTTACAGAGTTGGCGGAATCATATAAAAGAGGGATTATTTGGGTTATGACATAAGTAATAGCAGGGTTCCTGTAGGTCATGGAATTTTGGGAATATCATGGAATTTTTAAAGGACCATTTAAACTTTTTTTTTTGTCCTATTATAAAAAAAATATCAGGAATTTTTGTTTGTCGTTTAAAATGTTAGTTTCCATTTTTCAAAATAACATTTTTCGATACTATATCATTATTATTATTAATATTGTTTATATTTAGCAATTTGACACATATTGTTATGATTGCTGGACCTGGTAATTAAGGCTAACATGACAAGATAATCTGCATTTTAAGAGCATTTGCCTTAATTGATCACTCCAAAGTTTAAAAGTAATGACAATAAAGCTAAATCTAAAGCTTGTAACACTACTATCGAGCTATCAAATATGGGAGAGAGCACTTTGTAGCCATTTTTATTTTCAAAAATTGAGGTAAATGATCAATTGTTGTTCTAATAGTGGCTACTAAATTCTTGCAAATTGATATTCAAGCTGAAACAATTTTAATATTATTATTTTAACATCATTTTCAGGCTTGTAGCCTGGGAGAGTTCGGGTGGCTCAACAAAACCCACTCCCCTGCTGACAAATCAAGAATTTGGCTGCTATATCAGCTCGTTTATTCCATATTTGACAGTATGCCATCATAAATTGTGAAAATAACCAATAGAACAAGGCTTTTAAAATAAATTCAATAATTACAATGGACAAAATTAGACTAAGAAAATGAGCTGTTATTTGCCTATATGCTACAGTTTTTAATTTAAAAAACAAGTTTAATTCCCAATTGTTTTTTTTTTTTAAATAATGGATGATAATAAATAATGATGATAATGAATAATGATGATAATAAACTTTTTTTTTTTTGGACAAATAAGCATTTTTTCATATTTCTTTGTTCAATTATTTTGTGTTTAAAATTGTAATCCTATTATTAATAAATTTTTCTTCACAATTAACAGCAAGAAAAAACATAAGCATTGTCTAATTGACAAGCAGCACCTAATTATGTTCAAAAGAATTTGAAACGGCAAATTAGATGAATTTATACCCCATTTCGAGAGTAAAACACTTGTACTTGTTGATGGTTCACAGAACAAACATCATTATACAATAACTTGCCCAATTACCCTAACCTGTCTAGTTAAGCTAATTAACCTAATTAAGTCTTTAAATGTCTCATTAAGCTGTATAGAAGTGTCTTGAAAAATATCTAATAAAATAATATTCACTATCATCATGGCAAAGATAAAATAAATCAGTTATTAGAAATAAGTTTTTAAAACTATTATGTTAAGAAATGTTGAGAAAAAAAATCTTTCCATTAAACAGAACTTGGTTAAAAAAATAATAATAAAAAAAATAAACGGGGGCCAATAATTGTGACTTCAACAGTAGGTAAGTGCAGTGTGTGGGTGAGATGAGGAAAGTGTTTCGATGTGATCCGGTTGTGCTGTGGTTCTGTGACTGCTAATGTTGGTTGCTTTATGGTTTAAAAATATAAATAACAGGTAAAGTAGCTAGGTTTAATTTCGATTTAAATAAATTAAAATTAAATATTAAGCTAATATTTTGGGCATTTTTTGTGTGTTTGGGTGGGTTTGGACGACTTTTGGGCTGGAAAAAGTCTGCTTTATCTGGCAACACTGTAAATAAACACTTAAAATAGGATTGTAAGCACTTTGACAAAATCTAGGAAATATTTTTGTTGCATCAAAAAGCGTGATTATGATCACATCAAATGCAAATGCAACAAAAATTGTGCTTAAAATGTCACTAAAATGCAGTGTTTGTACCTGATAATTTAATAGAAAATGAAGCTAATCACTGCAAAAAGGTCTACTTTTGGAAAAAAAAGAACCAGCCCTTTCAATAGGCTAGCTAGGGTCCTGATTTTAATATTATATTATTAATGTATAAACACAACAAACGGCCTGCTTTTTCATTGAATTGACAGAAAATCATGGAAATTCAGCTTTTTGGTCAGTGAAAGTTAATTAGGGAATGTGATATTTGACCTACAGTGTGATTTTTCTACAGTAGAAAGAAAAAAAAGTCCTGGCAGAAGTCCAGCACCTGGCTTGTTCACCTGTTCATAGGGCAGTGAGGCCACTCATTTTCAGGCCTCTGCACATTCTGATGCTTTCCAGATTGCCAGAAGTGAAGGGAGAGTTGCTTAATCGGTCCTTTCTCCTTTTTCTGTGCCCTCAGGGTCCCCTAATGGCAATCTCAGAGGGGCTCCACCTCCTCCAGCCAGCAGACAGACTCATCGCTCCTGCTGTGTCTGGATATCTGGGCCTCAGCATGTTACCTACATTTACACACAAAGGCCTGATAATCAAGCACTCTACTCTGATACTCCCCGCTGAGACTGTTGGCTCACCCTGATTCTTGGCTCCTGTTTCAGACATTTGAATGTCTGCTGCGCCTCTGATACAGATGTGAAAGTTGCAGACTAGAAGTAGGTGCAATTCCAGATGAAAGTTTTTTTGCAGTATTCTTTTGTCAAACAGTGGTCATTTCATCAGTTGATTTATTTATTTTTTCTTTTTTTTTTCATGTTGAGGCTAGCAAAGCATTATACAAAACTTAATAAAATGGTCCATAAAAGGTAAAAAAAAATGGAAATACCTCATAAATAATAATAAACTCATATGTAAATATGAATAAAATTGATCAGAATTTAAATGTTTTGGTTTTTGTTTAAAATGAATGATTTAAAAAGTAATTTAATTAAATTAATTTATACGTAATTTTATACTAATATATACAAATTCATTACAGTATTGGATATTAATGCGAAAAAATATTAAAAGAAAATTCAAATACTTTTATAACAACATTTTGAAAATCACTAATGATTAAAAAAGGGATTTATTTATAATTGTCATAAATAAATAATTGTTCACTAATATATAAAAAGTACAAATAATTCAAGTTATTTAATGTTAAAATATATTTAATATAAATAATATTGAAAGGAAACTTAAATATTTTTATCATAAAATAAAAAAATCACCAATGATTAAAAAAGTGAAATAAAATAATATATAAATAGTTGGAGACTAATGTATAAAAATTTCAAATAATAGATAATTTATTTAATATATTACAATATTGCATATAAGTGATATTGAAAGGAAATGCTAATATTTTTATTATAACAAAATAAAAAAAAACCACTTTAATGATTAAAAATGGATTTAATTTAAATAATATATAAATAATTAATATAAAACACTTCCAAATAATGCATAATTTATTTAATGTATCAAGATATTGGATATAAATTTATTTATTATAATTAAAAAAATTAACTTCAACGATTAAAGTAATTTATTAAAATAATATATGCATAATTGTACACTAATATATAAAAATTCTGTATAATACATCATTTAATTAATGTATTAAAATATTGTATCGAAATATATATGTAATATTGAAAGACAATTGAAATGCTTTTATTTTAATTTTAAAAATCACCTTAATAATTAAATGAATTTAATTTTAATAATGTATAAATAATTGTACACTAGTTTAAAACAATAAATAATTTATTTAATATATTAAAATATTGTAAATAAATATAAATAATATTGAGAGGAAATTTAAATATATTTAATTACCAATTTTTAAAAATCACTATGATTTAAAGTGATTTAATTAAAATAATATACAAATAGTAATTATAAAATGATTTCAAATAATACATCATTTATTTAAAATATTGCATAAAAATAAAAATAATTTTGAAAAGAAATTCAAACACTTATTGTAATTCAAAAATTCACCAATTATTAAAAAAGTGATTTAATTAAAAAAATATATGCAAAATTGCACACTAATATATAAAATTTTTTAATAATGCACAAATTATTTGATATATTAAAATATTTTATATAAATAATATTAAAAGTAAATTCAAATATTTTAATTATAACAAAATAAAAAATCACTGATTAAAAAAGTCAATTAAAATATGTAGATAATTGTACACTAATGTATAAAAATGACAAATAATAGATAATTTAATATATTAAAATATTGCATAGAAATAATATTGAAAAGAAAATCAAATACTTTTATTACAAAACAAAAACACCTTAATGATTAAAAAGTGATTGAATTAAAACATGAATGCTTTAGTAGATTCAACAATGCTATAGTCAAACTACATGTGTGCTATCTTGCTTGTTGTGTTTACTTTTGTCTTTATTCATCACTCATCATTGTCATTGGCTTGAATGGGCCATTCAGTTCTTTACTGTTGTCTTTACTGTATACTCTCGTATTCAATTGAGTGAAATATCATTAGCTAGGTGTTAAAATCTTTAATCCTAATGATCTAAATGAACTGTTGGACACTGAAAGAGAACACAAGGTTTCTGCCAAATCAGTCAGTGTATCAACTCAATTTGGCAAAATCGCATTAGCTGAATACACAAACATTAAACAGCTCAGCCTCCTCTTTCAATGCCTTTTATTGTTGTTATTTATGGTTGGGAGTGATGGAAAGAAACTCAATTAACTGAGTTCTGCTGTAGCGGTGTGGGAAAATACCATTAAATTCCAGTAGTTAAACTCACTGGCTTGTCGCACAGAGTGTCTCATTGGCCACTGGAATTATTGAAGTCATGTCAAGCCAAACACATTTTAGATGACAGTTAAATAAATGTTATTTCCTGCTTCATATATTCTCTATTTGCCACATTCAGCATCATTATCTGTGATTAAACATTACGTATTTGACCCCTCCAACGAATTCAAAAGAACAATGTGATTTGTATTGGTGTGAAGTCGATGCTTATCAGGATTCAGCAAAAATGGGTGAAGTGTTTCATGGTTGAGGGAGCGAGTTCAATGTTGACAGTTATATTTGTGTCTTGTTGTCGTTGGCGGAAAGGCTGGACCTATGAGGTCATGAGACTTCCTGTGTCCAATTGGGGGGGTTTGTTTGACCCTGCCTAACTGTCCAAAGCCTTAAAGCTACCAGGAAAAAAATCACAGACCTGCTCTACGTCAGCATTGGTGTTTTAAATGGAAAGACCAACCCTCCTCTGTTCATTTTTCTCTCCAGTTCAGTTCAATTCGAGTTTATTTGCGTTCTCCTTAAAGCCTTTTTTCTTTGACCGTTTTAGGACTTTTTTTAGTCGGTTGCCTATTGGGAAATGACTAGGAATAATAAGCTCAAGAAACACTCGCACCACAAAGAAGCGTGTTTAAGACTCAATATGAAAATTTAAAGATTGTAATAATAAAACACCAGTTTACAACATCAATCAGCATTAAAAACTGAGTTTTTATGGCTAAAATGAATGGAAGCCTGGAGGTAATACGTTTCTAATGGTTGCACCCATTTTTATGCTAAAGAACAAAGCCAATAGTGCTTTTCACAGTGTCTTCAGATCAGCTTTACAAATAGCTATCGCAGTAAACCAAAATCAGAAAAACTAAAGGGAATGTCTATAGCAGTGTTTCTCAACCACGTTTCTGGAGGACCACCAGCACTGCATGTTTTTAGATGTCTCCTTGACACCCATTAAATGTCTTTCTGTCTCTGCTAATGAGCTGATGATCTGAATCAAATGTGTTTGGTTAGGGAGACATGGATTATGTGCAGAGCTGGTGGGCCTCCAGGAACTGTGTTGAGAAACACAGGTCTATAGGTTGGCCCAATTGACCACAAAACCAGTCATAAATGTACATATTTTTTGCCAGTTTTTTTTTTTTTTTGTTAATTGAGGATTATGCAGGATGAATAAATTATATTTCAGTTGAAGTATGGTTTGTTGGGATATGAGTTAGGTTGGGTTATAGTGTTTTAATTACTTTGATTTAATTAAGACATGTGAGAGAGGCTTTGTGTCCTGGTTTGAGTTGCATTTCTACCAGTGCTGTTAGCAATATTGTCTGAACTGATGGAATTGGGATTGGTGAAAATTACAGATCCATTATACCATTCCTTCTACAAAGGGCTTCAGGGGTAATACTTTTTATTTTCAGCATGATAATGATCTGATAATTGCAGTGTAATCCTATTTGAAGAAAGAAAAACAGATGACGAAACACAGACGGTCAAGAAATGACCTCCACAGGGTCCAGACCTAAATATTATAGAGTCTGTATGAGATCACCTGGACAGAAAAAGGAAGATAAGATACTCTAACCTAAAGAGAGACTCTGAAGTGCTGAAAGAAAAGCATTATTTACAATGGAAGCCACAATAACCCTAACAATAACACATTTTTTTTTTGTTGCATTTCTTAACTCCTAATTACGCTAATTAACACACTCAATGCATTTTTTAACACATCCCATAATTTCTAAAAATATCAACTTCTACCAAATGGTTGATATGTCGATTTATGGTAAAGCTTGCGAAATTAATACATCTATTATGGAAAATTTAATATTATGGAAAATGTAGGACCAAGTTTTTAAAAAAAAAATATTTAAAATAAATATTTTTTGAACACTAAATCATCTTCATTAAAGTATGATAAAATATTTTCAGATTCTCATTTAACGTGTTTTCTTGTTTTTCTTCTTTTTTTTTTAATAATAAAACCAAAACCAAGTTTAGTAGTGCAACAAGGGACCATTTGGTAGAGCGGGCAGTCGAAGGGATAAACAGACTTTAGTTTGAAGAGGAAATGTTGTGCTGTTGTTGTTTTTGTACATATTTCCTATATCTTCATTTTGTCTTTAATAAAGAGACTGATTGATTATATATTGTGCAAAAGCCTTAGGTCAACAAAGCTGTTTAAGACTTTTTCACAATACTGTGTATTTATAAAAATATATGATTTATTAATTTCTTTTACAATGAAGAAGTCTATTAATTATTGATAATATATAATAACAATTAAATACAAAATGTATGCAGTAGGTGTTTGTATACAGGGTTGGCATCATTGTCTCCCAATTATTTAACAATGCTAAATACATGAATGAAACATTTAACTTTTTTTGGTTTATATTGAGATTGAAGTTTAGAAATTTTCCATTTAATGAAATATGAGTATCAAAATGGCACTTTTGTATTGTCTTTCTTTGTTTTAAATTGTTGCAGAAGAGCAGCAATTGATGCTGGCATAATGTTATTGAAAAAAATATGTTGTGTTAGTTTCTCTTCCATTTGCTTGTTGTTTTTCATTCTTTGGGGTCTCGTTTTGGGGCCTGGCTGTCTGTCTCCAAAACGGCTTGACCATACTGTGTTCAGTAAACAGCCTTTGGCCAGAGTGCTGGTTAAATGCAGTGAATCTTTTGCAGCCACAACAAACTTTGAATGATGGGCCCTTTGTTATTAAAGTTCACCCCTATCGTGATCCAGTGGTGGGATTCTGTTTGACTGACAGTAATGCACAAAAACAAACCATCCATATGGAAATATTTAAATCTAATCCACCAGTTCATAGTGTTCACAGCTTTTTGGAGCACATCCCAAATGGCAACTTTTTCTCTCAGAGGCAAACTTCAAGAGAAAGAAGGCTTGTATTGACAGGTCTCAAGCTGTAAAATTGATATTACGTTTGAATGCATCTCCGCCTGCAGCTTTCATTGCCAAATCTGAATTTCCGTTTATGCAAAATACAAGCAGACGGAAGAGAGAGTTTCATGGCAGTGCATGTTGTTGTGGTCAGCAGGGATTTCTGGCTAAATAAACACCGGAAGAAACCGCCAATTGGGACCGTTTTGATTACACTGAAAGCTAACATGTATACCATAGACTTTATATAGTGCTACAAACCTCCTCATTTCCTGGATGAACCGCTTGACCGAGTCTTCTCACTCGGGATTTGAGGAAGAACAGAATAAAACTCCCGTCATTAGTTGCATTTTGCAGCCCATTTCACAATACTGGCTTTCGTTCTTTTTTTAACAAACTTGTTTAACAATAGTTTTTAATAAACACATACTGGCAGTATTACAGCGGTTTTGAAAATCTCTTCTTTAATTATTATTGGTCTCAGCTAGGCATGGGACAATAACTGGTTTCAAGGTTTATTTTGGTTAAGAAAAGTCAAGGTTTTAAAACCGCTAAAAAAAAAAACTTCTGTTATACTGTTCCTAAGGAATGTGTAAGGTTTTTAAAATATTTAAAAAATATATATTTTTTGTAAAGAAATTAGTGTTTTTTAAGCCAGGGGTTCCCAATCTTTTCAGCCTGCGACCCCAAAAATGACAATGCCAGTGACTCGTGAACCCCCAATATTCTCTGAGGTGGTTATAAATACAGAAACCTTGCTTGCAATGGCGCACACACTCCAATAGACCCAATTCTATTCTTCGTTTAATTTTTTTAAATGTATGTCAGTGCTGTAAATGGGCCAGAAAGTTTAACCTGGTGCCATAAAATCAGTCTGCTGCATCTGACGCTATTACTGTGTCTTTAATATTATGTAATTACCCCAGGGGTCGCCGCAATCCAATAGAACTAGTAACTATAAGCTACTATAGTAACAATATTGCATGCAACTATAAACGACTATTTTTTTCTCTTCAGTAAAAAATGGTAATTCTAGTGGTTAATTGAAAATAAATAGATTTTTGGAAATCACCAGGCGACCCCTCTTCATTATACCGCGACCCCTAGGGGGGTCCCGACCCCCACTTTGGGAACCATTGCTTTAAGCTGATAAAAAAAGCAGAGAGCAATTATTTTTTTAAAATTATTTAGCTGTTCTAAAATATTAAAAATGTTTTCCTAAAATAAAATATACTGTGTTCAAAGGTAAAAAAAAAGTTTTTTTTTTTTACCCAGACATTTAAAAGAACCTATTTTAGAGTAGTAATCACAATATAAACCGTTATATTTTACCTCAAGGTTATCATACTATTAGAAACTAGGCCTGTTGCGATAGTCAATATATTGACTTATTGCGTGATATATGAAAATGAGGGTGTTTAATTTTAGAGCTGGGATATATTGTCTATTTTATTTAATAGATTTCTATAATAGAAATGTAAGATGATGATGATTAGGCCACATAATATAACAAGCCAAGTTTTTTTGTCAAACATGCTGCATTCTGCTTTTTTGTAGAAGGCGGGGCTTAGGGGCTGATCACACCGAACGCGGTTTTACGTTCGAAAATCGTGAAGCGCACCACACTGGATTTTTTTGCTTAGGAAAAAAACAAGCCTGGTGTACTTTGTCACTAGGCAACGACTAGAGGGCCGATTACTTCGAACGCCTTTTTTGCATTGAGAGGTGCCTTTTTTGAATGATTTACTAAAGGCTGTGATCGTTTTGCAAGCTGCTTATGCATCCTGTGTGCCTCGCATTTTAACCGCCTGTTGCACCTCGCGTTTTTGCCCTTGGGTGTCATGCATTTGCAGTTGAAAAAAGTCATCTCTGAGCCGAGATAGTGTTACGTCATTCACGCCCGTTTCATTTTCTATTCAAATGAAAGCAGAGGTGGGGTTTCCGTTGAGGTACCTGCAGTGTTTGTGTTGTCAAGATGACTACGGAGACTTTTGAAGATGGAGAAGAGACTTGGTGGTTGCTGTTTTGAGCTTTATAAATCACAAATCTTGAATATCATAATATTATTAAATATTAAAATTATATTATTATCAACAGCAACACCCTAATACCCAGCTGATTTAGTCATTGCCTAGCGACATAAAGCGCACCTTTCATTTTTGTAATGTAAAAGCATGTTTTGTGTGATAGCCCCATAAATCAGCTGGGTTTTCAGTGTTTTTTTTATTTTTTATTTGCATGTTGTTTGGTAACATCGTTTCTATTAACTACTGTTTTGTTCTTCAGTAGTTTAAGGATAAAATATGGTAATTTTAATGGTTTAATAAAATGTATTTGATGTTTAGAAATCGCCAAGCGTTAAAATGTATTTGATTTTTGGAAATCGCTCCCTCATTGTCCCGCGAACCACTTAACTAAGGCATAAAAATACAAAATGAGTTAACTTGTTTAACAATAGTTTTTAAAATACACAAACTGGCAATATTACAGTGGTTTAAAACATCTCATCTTTAAAGTCTATCGGTATCGGCTATTTAAACAAAGTGTTGAACAATGTGGCTGTAAAAACGTCAATCAGAAGACTTATTTTCACTCTAATCCAAGAAAATGTCTCTGAGTATATAAACAGCCAAAAGGGTGAGAAAATGTAGAATTTTTAAACCAAAATGTATTGGTGATGACAAGATTTATTTAAGGGTGAGCTTTACCTTCAACAGCTCCCCCATTTTCTTCTTTGTTCTCTATCTTCACATTCTCTGATAAGCTCTATAAGTCACCAGAGATAATGCATCATTCCTTTCCCATAAACATACAATTGCCGCCCTCTCCATTGACAAAACTGTTTAGTTTTCCTCCACAGTTTGTCAGCATGAATTCACATACTTGTTGTCGGCCTCAACTACGACACTAATGCAGTGGTCTATGATGATGTGCAGTCCAGAGCCCCACAGATCCGCACATACGGGGGCCGTTGTTAGACGGCTGTTTTTGTATTTAGTCATTAGTTTGGGATTCATTCCTATGAACGAAAGATGGGGGGAAATTTTGCTTTCCCACATTCAAAGCGGGGGGATTACAGAAGTGGGATGGTTGTGAGTCATGAGAAAGCCCTCTTTATAAATCCCTGAAAAATAACGCCTCCCCTTGAGGCTGCTGTTTATGAAGCACTGCTGTTTTTCTAGTTGCACTAATGATACTTTGCGGCATATAAATTGCATTCTGTTTTGTCAGATTATAATGTGCTTGGAGAAAAAGTAACATTTTAGTTTTGCGTTTTGACATTAGTGGTTAAGTTTAATATGGATATTTGTTGGTAAAGTAATTAATTCTTAAGCTAAAGTCTACACTGTATAAATGCTGGGTTCCGCACAGTACCTTTATGTTGTCCCAACACAAATCGATTAAGTTAACTTAATTATTTTATGTTCAATTTTTAAAAACGATTAAGCCGTCTCAAAAACCCTTAAGTATTGTATTGTTTTAACTCATTTTAAATGAATAGTTTGAACAAGCAACATAAGTCACAGTTTTTGAGTGTATATCAGAGTTTTACATGATACACAATGTTCAAAAAGATCTATGTAAATGACAAAGAGGCTGTATTATGCATGCCACACCAGTAGTTGGCAATGAAACGTTCTAAAAAAATAGACAATACATGGGCCTTTCTAAATCTGCTTCTCTCTCTCTTTCAAGTTTAAATTAAACATAAATGCCTAAGCATTTCAGATATATATGTAAAAATGTGATATATTAACATCATCAAATCAATAAAATATTCAGCGAATGAGAAAGAAATGACAGAAAAGGGAATAAAAGCAGACAATATCTCTAAAAATAAAAATAATCGCAAGATTAAAACATGTAGATTATTTAAATACAGGCAAATGCCATTTCGTCCTTTCCGAGTATTTAGTAAAGTTTTTCTGAATTACTTAGAATAAAGAATTAACTATTTAATGTTCTCGCTTGTGCGACTGTGCTCGCGGAAAGTAGGCTTAAGTAAAAAAGTAAATCAAAAGTGCATACGATTATTGACAGATTTAAACCGAAAGAAAAGGCTGAATCCTGGACATTTTAAGAGATTAAACTCTGGCCGGACTAATTTTTTAAGTCCCAAAAAGACGCGTCTCAATGGGGCACATAAGACTCTGTGGGAGTGTTGACAGCTCTCGTGCACACAGAATGAAATGGGTAGGATAGGAGATTGTCCACTACTTAATTGGTTGCGGATGTTTGGTTATGTTGAGTGGAAACAAAAAAAGAGTTAATATAGCTGGACAACTCACCCAAGTGAAGTAAATGTGTGGAATGCACTGGGCCCATTCGCACATACAGTCCTGTAGTCTATCATTGTTAATTATTTGTCAAATACTCATGCCTATAGATAATAACACATACAGTTAAAGTCAGAATTATTTGCCCCCCTGAATTATTAGCTCCCCTGTTTATTTTTTCCCCCCAATTTCTGTTAAATGGAGAGATTTTTTTTCAACACATTTCTAAACATAATAGTTTTAATAACTCATTTCTTATGACTGATTTATTTTATGTTTGCCATGATGACAGTACATAATATTTTAGATATTTTCAAGATATTTCTATACAGCTTTAAGTGAAATTTTAAAGGCGTAACTTTGTTTTATTAGGTTAACTACGCAGGATAGGGTAATTATTTAAGTTATTGTGTAACGATGGTTTGTTCTGTAAACTATTGAAAAAATATAGCTTAAAGGGGCTAATAATTTTTAAAAAATTCAAAACTCCTTTTATACTAGCCGAAATAAAACAAATAAGACTATCTCTAGGAGAAAAAATATTATCAGACATACTGTGAAAATTTCCTTGATCTGTTAAACGTCATTTGGGAAATATTTGAAGAAGAAAAATAAATAAATTCAAAGCGGGGCTAATAATTCTGACTTGAACTGTATAAGCGCATGATGCACCTATTTCACAAAATCATGTTTTTAACGTTAACAAAGAGCTAATTATTATATATTTTTTCAGAATCCGTGCATTTTTAGCCCCCGAAATTCTGTTGTGTAAATGACGAGACAAAATGATTAAAACGTTTGTGTTGTGTAAATGTAGGTATATTAAGACTTTCAAAACACTAGATCACAAGTGAAGTTGAAGCCATTTCTTTAATGCTTTTGAATGATTCTTTAAAAGAAACCATTCAGATGAGTCAATTGAGGACAAATCGAACATTACGTATAAGTCTGTGTTTATAGTTGCTTACTTTAGACTAGATTAGTTTGTACTTTAGTCCTATTATGACTATTATGTTTCCAAAATGTAATACAAGGCTAACGTGTCAAAGTTTTAGCTCAAGTTACCTCAAGGTTATTTAGTATACCATTCAGTAAATGCCACTTTTTGGGTGGAAGCAAACTCCTTTCTAGGAGAGGAAAATTTAAATTATATATAGAAAATGCTTTACATTCCAACTGCAATTGGTATTACATTTATATTTAAAAGTGCAGTAGGTGATCTGCCTAAATGCTAACCGTTTAGCACAATATATCTCAAATACAATCCCTCCCCTGCCGTCCAAAGCCATGCCTCCTAAATTCGCGAACGCGCACATTAAAGATGACAGAGACCCACTAGATCATGTCTATCGCCAGTTAAAAAACTTTAGTAGGCTACTTTTTAATACTACAATTCTTAATGAAAAACTGTATTATATCTTGCACATTTTCAGTTTTGTAGTTTGCAAGCAAAACTCTCTCAAGAACTGTCCTAAAGCAACTACTGTATTCTTAATCGTTGGTCTACGGCATGCAGGAATAACACTTATTTATAAGTCATACTTGCATGCTATTTCAGACCGAATATTCAGATTAGCATTATAAACCATAAAGGGAGCGCGTCACAGGCTGTCATTGTTTACCAATGTGATGGGAATATAAAAGCAACTTCAGCTGAGTATGCGGAACAGCGCTATTTACTTCTGTTTTGTTAAAACTAATTAACTAATAACTAAATACAAATCCACATTATCAATGCTGTTAAAGGAACTTATGAATATAGTCACATTAAATGTTTGCTGGAAGATTTCAGTGGCTGAACAACACTTCTGTGCGTATAACCCATTCATAAAACAACTACAGAACATTACAAACTACAAAACAACAGAACATTACCTGTCTAAAAGAGATACTTCAGCCATGGTGTCATGCTTTCTCCAGCGTGCAAAATTAACTCCAGTATTGATTCAGGATTTTAAAAAGTTTTGATTCAGCATTTGATTTTACTGCTGTCACTCGTGTCTGTCCATGTGACTGCAGTCCGCGTGAATGCGCATTAGGGGTCTGTGTGAACAGAGTTGCGCAGTTGTACAAATATACATTTTTTGACAGACGGTTTAGGCTACTTATCAGAGTTGTGAGAATTATCAGCCAGATAATCTTATAAAAACATTTATATCTTTACTTTAATCATTACTATTGCAATGTGAAGAGACTTTCAACCACCGCAACAAAAATGTTTATGAAGACAATCACCTACTGCACCTTTAAGTATAGTATATGGGTTTAATGGAACATCATGATAAGTTTGGGGAAGCAAGACTGTAAAAAGCTTTTAGTTGACTTAAAAACAGGAGTAAAAAAGTTGTCTTAAAATGATGCAAATGAACTTTGCATGTTTACAAAAATAAGTTGAATCAATTAAGTTTCAAGCTAACTCCTCTTTTTTTAATCAACTTGTCGCTATTTTTAAGGCAACGACTTAACTTTTTTTTTTAAGTCGACTAATGTTTTATTTACAGTGATTTATTTCCAAACATTTCAAGTGTTCCTTTTAAACTAATAGTTTTACAACGAATGGTGTTAAATATCTTCATTAACAGCCCACACATGTAATATTTACTCATTATGACAAACGGTTGCTTGCACTGTAATAACACAGAACCGTAAACAGCACATTTGTGCCACAGTTACAAATTAAATGTTGTTTGCTCCTTTAATTTTAAGTTTAATTTCTTATTTCCCTGACCTATTTAAAATGTTGCTTAAATATTGGTTGCAAAAATCTGACTGTCCTGTAAGAATGAAGTATAAGTGTTTCATTATGTTGTTTAGTAAGATGTGCTAAAAAGATACAAGGTTGTTTTTAGCTTGATTGCACTTTGATGGTACACAATGCCATGCAAACTAAAGATCAAAAGATACTCTGTGTTGGTGGTGTTGGGGAGTTGAGGTAGGTGCAAAACACTTTCATAAAGTAAGTGGCACACAAGGTAACTTCTGAATGGAATCATAGTGGGCTGTAAACTAAAGTGGTGCTTGTTAATGTTTTTCTCGTATACAAAAATGAGCATACGATAAACTGTAGGTACATAATTACTACAAAAATCAGCCTGTTATCATGAGGAAACGTAACTATTTTACATTTTTTCAGTTTAGTTGCTAATTGTGAATTGAATTTGTTCATTCAAGTTCAGTCATTTGAAAATGTACGATTTTAAAAAGGTGGTGTGGCATTCAATACAGCCTCTTAATCCTACTGTCGTTGGGGGATAAGCAAATTGTACAAAATTGTACAAATGAGATTGAACAAATTCATATGAATTAGCCACTGAATAAATTACGAATTGTCATTGGATTTTATTGACAAAAACAGTAATATCATGTTATGTAATATGCAAATTGCTGGCTGTAATCTAAAGTGTTATCATTTTGTGTGCGTGTGTGTGTTTGCATTAATTTTATTTGTCTGTAGTCCTGCTAATCTCTGAACTTCTCTTATGGGGGCGTGATGTATGCTGCATTAAAGAATGAGAAAAGTCAAATACTATGGAAACAATTCAGCGCGCAATGTTTTTCTAAGATGCTAATGGCATCCACTCCCACAGAAGTGCTGGAAAGTTCACATGTTCACACACGGCCTTTCTCGTCTTTTTGAGCAATTCCCTCATAATCAGATCCAGACGCAAATGATTTGGCACTTGAGGCTGTTTCAGCTCCAGTGACCAAAAATATCTGTGAAAAAGAGTTGTGCTTAAATCGAGAAGACAACTAGGGGGGGTCTGGTGTAGTAGAGAGATCAAACATAAACACATTCTTTGAGAGAAATCATGTATATACACATTGTGATCTAGAGTTTATTTGCTCGGAGAAACGAGAAATGAATCAAAACAAAGATCGAAAGTGATGTGGAAACCGTTCGCTGCTTTAAGCCCAGAGGATATAAATTCACACTACATTAGGCTTCGTAGATGGGGTAGAAATACAATGTTTAGACTGCTCTCATCCAAATATCCTGTTTTGTTTGAAAAAGATGGCAGCCCGAAGATGAAAACCTCTTCCAAGTGCTTATAAAGATTCTTGAGTGAGGAAGGAGCCGGGTGGTTGGTACGCTGTGGTTGGTTCAGAACAGCCAGTGCTGGTAATTAGTTGGGATTTACAATTACAAACATTCGTTATCTAGCACAATCACGTCACTAGAAGCTAACAACACCCACAGGCTGGGAATGCTAAATGGTTGAAAGAGGCCAGACAAGCAGATTTAAGTTGCTTCTATTATCGTGAGTGTTCTATATGGTTTTATACAGTAGACAAGGAGAACTTTAAGCAATTATGCAAGACTTTTAATGTTTGTTCTTCAAATGGGGTCTTGTAGAGTCCATTTATTGGGTTTTAAGAAAGAAATGGTGCATATTTAAAGGGTGCGATAGGACCCAGATTGAAAGACCCCCTACAATACATTACGCATCCTATGGATCTTAAAGTAACACTCCAATTTGTTTGGAAATATTTCTAACTCAGCTAAACGGTTGAGTTTTACCATTTTTAATCCATTAATTTTATCTCTATGTCTGGCAGGAGCACTTTTAGCTTAGCATAAATTATTAAAACAGATTAGACCAATAGCATATCGCTCAAAAAAATGTATAAAGATTCCCAAAACATATACTAAGACCAGCAGATAATTAAAAGTCGCTATTGTTTGGGCCAATACTTTTAGGAACTATTCTAACATTATATCCTAATAATCAAGGAAATTTGCTTTTGTACCATGGATGCAAATGAAATTATGCAGGGCTGTTAGTTACCTAGCTGGGACCTATTTTTAGATGGTGCATGATATCATTGCACATGGTACAACAGCATGTTCTTTGATTATTTGGCTGGAATGAGACCACAGTTCCTAAACATATTGGTCTAGAAAATAGCATCAATTCAGGTTCAATCGATCTTGTACACAATGTAACCACAGAAATGTCAAGACTTAATTAGAAAAATTGCTGAAACTCTTAATTTGAAATTAAGCGAGATGCTAATGGTCTAATCCGATTCAATAATCTATGCTAATCTAAGCAAAATTTGCTTTTGCCCGAACTTGAGATCAGCTGAATGGATTAAAAAACTGCTAATTTTTACTATTTAACTCTACATGACCTTCAAAATGAGCTTATGAGTGTTCCTTTAAATATTTATTATTGCGTTAATATTGGATGGATAATTTTTTGAAAAACTGTTCCAACTTGCAAAGGCAAAGTTTGGAGAGACCATGTGCTGTACATGTTTTCCCACTGCTTGCCTCACTTGTGCAACAATTTTCCAGAATCCCAGCTCCACCTTTTAATATTAGGTGGAGGAGTGGATTAAACGGCTTGTGTCTCGCTGTTCTCCACAACAAGCCTTTATTCTTTCATATATGGCATGAACTCTTAAGAAACCTCGTAAGCACCCATATGGACATGACTCTATCCGGTAACAATGGCATTGCTGCAACAGGAAGTGAATTACTCTTCCTTTGGTGGCTGTGTTGTTATTGGCTGACTCAAGTGAGCCTCTGGAAATCATTAAAGCTCATGTAGTCTGAGTGAACTGTTCATTAACAAAGAAAAAAAAAACACTGCTGGTTTACTCTTTGGCAAAACTCTGAGGTGTGAATAATGTGGGTAATTTTTGTATAACACAAGAAAGGTGTACTTTCTGTGAACTCCTTACTTGTTTGACTTTTGAAATGGCTCTGCGCTAGTCCTGAGATTAACTATTGACTGTCTAAACCTTAAAAAAACATTTGTTTTATGTGTTTTAAGACGAGTGTTACAAGACAAGCCCATTCACAGGCTTATGGTTCACTAAATGCAGAGATTTTGCTGGATTGCATTGACTTATTGGTGTGACAGTGGTTATATAATTTAAAAATGGAACAAAGTTTTGTTATCCTAAGAATACTTTCTAGCTGGTGTGGATTTGAAACCATGCTAGCAATTTAGCATCTATCACTAATTGCATAAAAACTAAGCCCACACGGCCTATCTGCAGATTTCAGTAGATTTTCAGCCCATCAAGTCTATACTAACAATTACATTTTACTTGTGTAAATGTGTGTAAATTTATATTTAGTTTTTAATTTTATTTAATTATTAATTTTACTAATATTATTGTGCTATTGTTATAGTAATATTAAAATGTTCATTTATTTTATTTACAATAGAGTTTTTGAAGTAAAATCTTCTGACTTTTTGTAGATCTATTATATGCATGGCTTGACATTAACTTTTTTGATCACCAGCAACTGTGGCTAGTAGTTTTCCAACATTACTAGTCACTCGCCATTTTCACTAGCCACAAGTTTGTTGTCCAAAAATAAATAAATATATATACATTATATATTTTTTTTTGCCAAAATTTTTAAATAACCTGTCAAAACAAGCAAAAAGGGCGACGAAGTGGCGCAGTGTGTAATGCTGTCGGCTCACAGCAAGAAGTTTGCTGGTTCGAGCATCGGCTGGGTCAGTTGATGTTTCTGTGTGGAGCTTGCATGTTCTCCCTGCGTTTGCATGGGTTTCCTCTGGGTGCTCTGGTTTCCCCCACAATCCAAAGACATGTGGTACAGGTGAATTGGGTAGGCTAAATTGTCCGCAGTGTATGAGAGTGAATAAGCGTGTGTGGATGTTTCCCAGAGATGGGTTGCGGCTGGAAGGGCATCCGCTGCGTAAAAACGTGCTGAATAAGTTGGAGGTTCATTCCACTGTGGCGACCTCGCATTAATAAAGGGACTAAGCCGGAAAGAAAAAAACGAATAAATGAATGAACAAGCAAAAAATGGCAGTATAAATGCACTTTTATTTGACTTTTATTTCTTAAAAATACAAATAATTGGCATTATAAAAAATTATTACTGTCATATATCTAAAAATATGGCTAAGTCTCACAGATCATCAGTTAACTACACATAAATGGGGAGTTAATCTCCCATTAAAGCAATGCTATTGTAAAAAATATATAATTAAACCATAACCAAAAATAACTAAGCAAAAGAAAGCAGGTGAAAAACATAAGTGTCTGATAATGAACATATTATCATGTGCATATGGTTGGGTCAGTTAATAATCCGTTCAAAGATTGGTTAAAGCGAAAGTGGCAACTGCTGTTGGTAGCACAAATACATTTTTAAAAACATTTGGAGCTCTTAAAAGCAGCAGGACAGTGGGTGCATGAGCACCGCTTTTTGTCCAGTTTATTTTAAAGAGAACCGATCGCACCATGGCTGCTTTGCACCAGGAAACCGAAGTATGCACACTTTTTTAAAGTTGCGTGCTTTCTTTTGCTGTCGCGAACACTATTTTTGTCAGTCGTGCTGCTTCTTTATTCTAGGATCACATTTGCATGCATATTGGGCCATCTTTACTGTCGAACCCTGCTTTTAAGAAAACTACAATGATTTTTTTTGTTTTAAACCAGCCAAAGTGGCTAGTATGAGAGGCTGTCTAACCTGCACAGCTGAAATCTACCTGCATTTCGCGGGTAGGCGGGTGTTAATGTCAAGCCCTGATCATATGAGAGCTTCCCCAATTGGATTTGCATTGTAAACATTAACTTAAAGTAAAAAAATGTATTATTTTTTTCATATATTAAGTTTTTAGGTATGATACTCCTAAAATTATTCTGCATAAATGCGTATATATACGCTTATAGCAAATATAGGTACAGACAAAACTATTTGAATTCATCAAAAATACACACAACACATACATACAGTTAAATCGTCACCAAAATGAGTATTTGATAGTTCATTAGAAGCAGATGTGCTTTTCTGTCTTTGTGTTTACATTTGTAAAGAGGCGAATTAGGAAATATACTCAGCTGGCCGGACAGGACTGGAATGCTGATGTCATTCACATAATGTCTTCATGTCAAACATGCTTTAAGATGGAATATAAACAGTTTCCATTAGCTGAGGGGCTTTCATTTCCTCTCATACCACAATAGACAATTCATCACTGACGCGATGACAGAGGAAAGCAATATGGCTAGTTTAACATTCTATTAAACAGACCAGGGCTAGTTGTCATGTGGGAAAGTTTTTATTTTTTCAATAGTAGGTTTTTATATGCATGAATTTATTTTTCTAGTAGTTTATGTATTTTTCTGTCTAGGTCTGTTTGGAGAAAGCTAACATATATATATATATGGAGAAAGCTATCACATATATATATATATATATATATATATATATATATATATATATATATATATATATATATATATATATATCAATGCTATTTTTAAATGTTAGCATTTTGATATTTCATTGGTTGATTTCTTTTTATGCTTTAAAAAAAGTCCCATGAACTATTGCTTTCTTTCATAGCCAGTATTTTACAGTATGCCCATAGAAATTTAGATTAAACATACTGTGCCGTTCCCATTAAAACGTTATCTTGGCCTTGCACCATGTTTAGAATTTCCTTCTAACATTTCTTTGTGTGTGTTTCTAGTGGTTTTGGAGATGGTCTGGACTGTGTTAAGTTAATTGACCAGCTGGCCTCTCCCTAGATGCGCATAGGGAAAGTGATGGTGGGGGTCCTTATACAAATATGTGAGTCAAGTCTTTCTTTCGCATCTTCCTCCAAACATCTCTAAATAGACGACCTATTTTTTGAATGTTCCACATGTCACTTAAACCCACTCTATCTCCATATCAGTGGCTCGCAACTGGACTGTCACAGGTCTGTTCTTGTGGGGTTGCAGATGGCAGGGTTTTAAACCTATTCAAAATATTAGCATTTAGCACTATGTTGGAAACTGGTAGCCTATGACATCCCCAATAGGGAAAAAAATACAATGGAAGTTGAAGGCTACCGATTACCAAATTTTTAAAAAATATCTTTTGTGATCAATGAAAAAAAGAAATCCAAATAGCTTTTCTGACAAGCAAAGTGTGAGAACACAATGAGAGAATTTTCATTTTGGGTGAACTATCATTCACTCATTCATTAATTTTCCTTCAGCTTAGTCTCTATTTTAGAGGTCGCCAGGGCGGAATGAACCGCCTACTATTTTTAACATATGTTTTACACAGCGAATACCCTTCCAGCCACAATCCAGTGCTGGGAAACACCCATACACAGACTCTCATACACTACGACAATTTTTGATTATTCAATTCACCTATACTACTTGTCTTTGGACCGTGTAGCATCCTAAGGAAACCCATGTGAAGACAGGGAGAACATGTAAACTCCACAGAAAGGCCAACTGACCCAACCGGAACTCGAACCAGCGACCTTCTTGCTGTGAGACGACAGTGCTAACCACTGAGCCACTGTGCCGCCCCATGAACGATCATTTTCAGCATAATAAATAGCATTCATTACGCTGATTTTAAAGTGCTGTTTTTGATTGAGAGTGTATCAAAGATTTTTATTCAGATCTCAGTATAGGACTTGGTCTTTGATGGCCAAATAACTGAAGTGAACTGACTGAGTTTTGCTGGAAATAGAATGTTTTTTTTTGGGTACTTCTTGTCTGTCTTTTTTTGAATAAAACATTTTCAAAGAAGCTACTCAGGTCATGCTCAGCTGTCTTCTATTGTAGTGAAGTATGCCTTTTTGGACCTCACATTTGATTAGATCATCCTCACCCTGTTTTTTTGTTCGCAGTTAACCACTGACCAAGATAAAACTTACCATTTCCTCATTACTCATTTACACTAGTGAATTTGGTATGGTACAGTAAGGTACGGTATGCATTTATATCCGAGTCCCCTGTCAGAAGTACCAAAATAGTGAACCATACACTGTAAAAAAACAAAATAAAAAAATCATGAAATTTACTCTTAAAAAGCTGGTCAGAATTTTAAAGTTAAAAACCGCATAAAATCGCAGAAAATTCACAGAAGGCTGCAGAAATGTTAACTAACCAACTGGTCTGTATTTCCCACTGGCTGAAGGACAACTGTCTAACTCTAAATTACAACAAAACAGTTTCAAAGTGTTTCTCCTCAAAAAACAGAGCACTAGATGCTTTTAAAATCCAAATTGACCAAAAGGAAATTAAGGAAGTGAGTGAATTTAAATACCTAGGTGTCATCATAGACTCGAAGCTTAAGTTTGATGCCCACATCAAGAAAATGTCTAAGGCCATTAAGACAAATTTAAACTGTTTTCGTATGATAAGACCATATATATCTCTTAAAGCAGCACAAATGTTTGTGCATGCTATGATATTTTCACGTATGTCTTATTGTGCAATAATCTGGGGACAAGCAACCCAGTCAGTTGTTAAGCCTGTAATGTCTCCTTTCAAACAAACTTTAAAAGTAATGGATCCGAAACCAATAAGTTGGCACCATTGTCAAATTCTTAAAAAATATAATTTGTTAAGTTTTGATAGTTTTTTAAAGTTTTCGTTTTTAAAAACCATGTTTAAGTGCATACATGGTCTTGCTCCTAAAGTAGTTTGTGAGTTAATAAATAAATTCAGTAGTGATGGGGCGAAGACTAGAGGGGCAGTAAGTGGGAATTGTAGAATCCGCAGATGCAGAACCGCTGTGGGTCAGTCATCCTTTTCAGTAAAAGGTTCACATCTATGGAATGCCATGCCTGTTCATTTAAAGTTACAATCAGAACTCCCAGTTTTTTCTGTAAAGCTGAAAGAATGGTTGAAATCTTTACAGCAATGTGAACATTAAGTATTATTCTTTCAGGTTGGTCCCATTTACATTTCTCTTTATCCATATGGACTTGCATCTTATGTTTATGGCTCTGTAAATATTGTACATGTTTGCTGTATTGTGTTTTATTCTTGCCGGTTTTCTTTATTATTATTATTTTTTTTTTTAAATTTTATTTTTTTATGTAAAGCCTAACCAGGGACAAGGGCTGCAAATTAGCTTTATGCTATATGCCTTATGTACACAACCTTGGTTATCTTTGTATAACAATGTCAAGTGTATTGTCCCTGTAAAATAAACAAGCAAATAAAAAAAATAAAAAAATATTTAACATTTTACTGTAAACTGCTGTATTTGATTAATTTATAGTGTTATGCACCAATGTTTTGAAGTACTAACATTGAAACATTGTACCTTTGTTACACAGACAAAAACACAACCAAAACCATGTGGTGATGAGAAAGTCATATGATGAGTGAATGAATCATCTCAAACAGCTTGTCTACAAGCAGAGAAACATACTAGAATTCACACCCCTACTAAACACCATCATGATAACACACATAAAATGTAAGTAATTTATCAAATGTAACGGTCCCACTTTATATTAAGTGGCCTTAACTAATATGTACTTACACAGGATTTAATAGTTTGTTACAATGTACTTATTGTGTAAATACATGTATTTACGGTGTACTTATGCTTGATTAAATACATGTATGTAATTACATCTGTAACTAACTTTTGTAATTACATTTGTAAATACACTGTAAACCATCCCTTACACCTTAACCCACCCTTAAACCTACCCATACCACCAAACCTGTCCATAACCCAACTTCTATCCCAACTCAAAAGCACCACAAGTGTTCTCAAATACATTATAAACACAGTAAGTACATTATATTTATTTTTTGATGTAAGTACATAGTAGTTAAGGACACTTAATATAAAGTGGGACCAATGTAACAAACTCTATCATGTATAACTGATGATAAATAAAACTAAAAGGAATCATAGTAATATCAACAACAACAACAACAAAAAAGAAGTATATTAAGTAGGGATACTCCGATCAGGGTTTTTGCAGCTGATACCAAGTGCCAATTCTTTGTCATGGTGATCAGCTCATACAGAGTACAGATTCTGATGCTTTAAGCATTATGCTTAAACACATTTTTCCTCCAAGTATGATGCATAAGTGGAAATCATGGCCAACATGGTCTACCATTCCACTTTTTTAGTACCCTCTCAAAAAGGCACCTAAAATAATAGTATAGTACTACATGGGTGGAGCTAGCCTCGCTGAATTGGTTTACAGAGAATCATCTTTATCATGTGCAATACAAGCCATGAGAACTACAACACAGGAATTGACATTTTTAAATGCATCGTAATAATGCAAATTTTATTGTCTTCTAGTGACAAACAGCCACAAGTCAAGAAGCAAGAACATGAACCGTCGTATGTCCTCCATTGTTGTTTACAAGGGCCATTTAAGTCATGTCTAACTGTGTGGAAAGAGCAAAAGGCGCTGGTTTGTCACTTCTATTTGCACATGAACTTGCTGTTTGTCTACATTTAAAATATAATAAACATCAATGCGCAAACGACGCTGTATGTGAATGCCAATACAGCCTTCTTTGAGCATGAATAAAGTCGACTGCAACATTCCTCCATATACCACGAAAACACAAGTTTATTCTACTGAATTGTACTGCTCAGTGGAAAGGATACATTTATAAAAGGACACACTTTTCTAGAAGCACTTTTAGCTTAGCACAGATCATTGAATCTGATTAGACCATTAGCATGTTACTATTTACTATTTTGACTCGCTTTTTATTAGCTAAATCTTGACACTTCTGTAGTTCCATTGCATACAAAAAAACAAAACAAAAAACATTCCCTTAAGTCCCCTAAATGTTTAATTATAACTGCTGATCCAATGTTATTTTTCTAGATTCTTGATGAGTGATTTTCCAGGATCTTGCTCTCCAGCTTTGTCTTTGGGGATTTAAATGGTAGTCAGACATGTTTAAAGTTAGCAGACAGAAGTGGCCCTGTAGGATTTCCTGAGGAAACGAAGAGAAATAGGGTCACTGAGTTTGTTGTTTTCCATCTATGTGGACTGATATCTGTTGACCCAATCTGTCACTTGCTGAATAATATTATACACACTTTACCTGAAACTTTCACCCTAGAGCTTCTTTTCTCGCTACACACTAACCACAGAGATTTGGCTGCTGATAAACTACAAGAATATTTGGAGAACATACAAGAAGTTGGTTAGCCACCTTCTTCCAAATATCCACTCATACATAGACAACTCATCTTTCAGATAGTTTCATTAATTTTTTTCTTCTTCTTTCATTTCATTCACATCAGGTGTGTTGTTAAATAACACATTTTAAACAACTGTCATTGCTTAAAGTTCTTTACAATGTCAGGAAAATATATTTATATAAAAACACTGCACCTTATTAAAATCTCAACTCAAAATAAAAGCCATATACGTGTAAGCAGGAAAAATCACATGGATTCAGATATACTCAAATCAGATTCAGGGCTTGTTCATTTGTGAAACCTATCCAATATGAATCTGATCTGTGTCCTTGTGTCTGCAGTGTAAGCAGGTAGATTGGATTTTCACCTGTCATGTGTCAATGCGAGTTGTACGTCATTAAAAACCATAGTGAATGACATTTATTTCAGAGTGCAGCAGAGTCCCAAGCCTTAAATCTCATACTCGAGGACTAAAAAAGCTTTTATATTGTCATGTAGCACAAGTGTTTTAGCATGTTAACAAGAGGGAGAGATAGCCAGAGCTCAACATTTGCCACATATCTAATATAAACTAATGTAAAACTGTTGCATACATCACGTGTAAAAGTCATGCCATGGACATCACATTAGGATGCCTAGTAGATTAAAAGGGTATTACATTAAAAGAAGATGGCCAAATGAGAACTTTTTGGTCATAAACTATAGTAAAACAACTAGTCAAAAAGAATTTAAAAAAATTAAACCCTGCGAACAGATTGAAAAGAGCACTCTTTAATTTGCAGCTGTCAGTCAGCGCCCGCTCTTTTTTAAAATTATTATTATTTTTTTCATGGTCGTTGCGTTTTGGCCGTATGCTGTGTAAATGCAGATAATCAGATATGAGTCACTTTTAAAGATGATGTAAGCCGGTCATCAAACAAAATCAGATACAGTTACAAAATCGGAGTTGACCATCAAGATCTGCAGTGTAAATGCGGCAAGCTGTTCATTGTAAATGACTCGAGTCCAATTTTGATTGGATCCGGGTGAACATGTAATCAAACCTGACTCGGACTTGGACATTTTGTACTTGGAAAATATCACAATTACTGTCGAGACCACATCAACCACAAAACAAAAAAACAAAATAATAAATAATAGCATGAAATTATAACAAGAATTTAATGAACTCTCTGAGCATTTATTTCCTGCAACCCATCGCACCGGCAGGCAGCAGTAGCACGTATTTTCATTAATCTTGTAATCGTAGGTAGTGTAATGTTATAAAATCGTAGTAGCTAATGTTATAAAAGATTATTGTGCAGGCATCTCCCAGCAACTTTATTGCCAAAAATACTATAAAGTACAAATTCTCAAGTTACTGTAATTAAGTAGTTTTACTTAGGAATTATACTTTAAGTAGTTTTAAAGTTTGTACTTTTACTTTCCCTTAAGTACATTTATAGTGCTGTATCAGTACTTTTGCTCCACTAATTTCCTTCAACCTGCAGTCACTACTTTATTTTTATTTCTTGTATATGGTGATTGGCTAAAGCAGAATTAGCACTCATTTAATTTCCGTCCAATCAAATTAGACATAAAAAATTTAACAGAACAACCTCTAGACAATAAGATATAAAATTGTAACACAATGACAAGAAACTGTTAAGATGCATGTCACTGATGATAAGATGAAGGATGTTTACTGTATAAAAACTAAAATAGCCTTAAATGACTACTAAATACACTACAGAATGTTACGCTTTTACACACATGCTCAAATTGCATGTAAACGCATGAGGCTTTCACAGTGTAATATTCGCTCCTCTAGAGTACTTTTAAGTGTGCTACTTTTTACTCATTCTTTGACTAATATACAACAGATGCCTTTACTCTACTTGCACTATATTTTTAGGCAAGTAATGCTACTTTTACTTTTTACTTTTATTTTTCAGTTCTCTTTCCACCACTGAATGCCTATGACTAAGATTAGTTTACGAATCATTGTCGGCTGAGACCAAAAAGCTCCAGGTGGAAACACAATGAACAGGTGAGCTTAGCAGAGAAGACGTGAAACTGTCACATAAGTACTATGAGCTTGCAACACCTTCTCACCTTCAGTTCACAGAAAAGAACTGACGAGATATGTAGTTCACATGGTGTGATCTTCAGCTCTGTTTCCACCTAGTCTTAAGATGTATTTTTGTCAAAGCTGACAACACTAAATACAGGGGTAAAGCAATTTCAGATTGTGCACTTTTGACCACTTTCAGATGTTGTCAGATTTTGTAGATTTGCTTTCATAGTTTTAAAGTCCCTGTAAAATCAAAATAATTTTTTGATTTAAATATCAGTATGTTAGTTTTAATATATCAGTAATACAATGAACTCCAAAATTCTGTTTTTTTTTTTTTTTTTTTTGTGTGGTAGTGAGCAACAGCACAGGGACAGACATGAAGCAAGCAGATCTTGCGTACCATTTGTAAGTAATACTACAGTAAGAACTTTCCCAATGATTATTTGATGTATTTGTTGTAGATTATTTCAAGCCTTTCGATGTGTCACACACTGTCGTTACAAAATTCATGTGCGCATACAGGTAACACATGCACAGTGTATGCGTTTAACTTTGCACTGTTTTTGCATGGCAATTGTAACAGGATACACTTAAATATCCACTGTTGTATGAATATCCGTTATGTTAAAGTTTAAAATAAACCTGATTTAGCGTCCACAAACCGGGATTGAAGTGTCTTCATTTATAATTGTACTGACATGCGGTTGTGGTGTTAAAAAAGGTAAATTGGCTGTAATTCATTACAAACGTGCGCTGTTTTAAAAATGTTATAAACGTTTAAAACTCACTCTTGATTACATTTGATGATGATTGATGAGCACAGAGAGTTGAACAGATCTTTTAATCATAGTTGCTTTGCGTACATTATATCTCATTGATATGATTATATGCATTGCTACAAAGACATGTTAATATGCCGCTGTCAATCAATTCGGTAGGTGGGGAAACCGCACTTGTACATCATGTTGTGGTCGGCCTCAAAATGGGAGGGGTTTAAATCTATTTTGACATCAGGGAATTTAAAAAAGGCTTATTGTGTTTCTATCACTCCAATATGACTGTGGACACACTGAACCTACACACACTTGTCCAAACAGCTTACAAAAGATGCTTTTCTTCATAAGTGCCCTTTAATAAATTGACAACTTGAGTTTGCCTTATTTTATTTTGTGTAAAAAAGACAGTTTTTTTTTAGGGAAATGAAATCCGTAGTTTATATATACAGTATGAAATCAATAAAAAGAGTTTAAAAATAGTAAAAATTCTGACCTGACAGATTAAAGTTTGTTTTTAAAGAATGAATATCATGAAATGTTTTGTTTTCAGAGAAGTAAATGAATGCACTGTTGATTAATAACTTCTGCAAATGCCAGATACAAGTTTAATATGTCACATTGACTTAGGTGCTAAAACTTGAAACTGTGGCTTTCGGGGTGGAGTAGCTGTGACTTTCAGCACCCTCTCTGCGGCTAGCTTTTTTTTGAGCTACGATTCTCAGAAACTGACAATGTTATCAGCAGTAGCTCTGATACTTCTTGATATGTAGTATGAATGTGATATGTATGTGTTTTCTGGTTTAATAGGAACAATGATTGCAAGATTCAGAAAACTATTCATTTTGCTTTACATTTACAGACATTTTTTTTTACTTTATTAAAAAATGTGCTTATCTGCATTTGGGAAGCAAGGGGTCAGATGCTATCAGCGTCTGACCCGATAGTGCTAACAGTGAGGATCTCCATACACCGCTGTTATCGAGTCTGTTATCAAGAACATCCTGTTATTTCTCAGATTTGTTGTATTTCCTTTTTTATCTGTTGCTGATTATGTTTTGACCTCTTGTTTAGGCTCCTGAGCATGCAAGGCCATTTCCTCAAGACTCATTAAATGCTAGTCCCATGCTTCTAAGGGATTTGAGCTGAAAGCAGACAGTTTTGCTTGGATATTGTGAGATTGTTACTTTGTTTTGCTTTTCAGAGTACTATCAATGCCATGGCACTGCAGTACAAATGGCATGTCCCATAGCTTATCCCATAGAAACCACACATAGAAACACAGTATTAACTGCATTGAAACCTACTGCAACATGCCAAAAAGCACTTACCAACTACTCATAGATATTTACTTTAGAAGTCGCCTACGCTATTGTTGTCTGTTGGAATGAATGCGTCAAAAGAGTCGCCATTTTAGTACAGGGTAGCGCTCCTTTGAAATAAGTGTGGGACCACAGAAAACTGACAATGATCACCTAAGGTTCACCTCATGTGCTTTATTCAGTATGAAATGCTAACAATGTGAGTTTGAATGCCATTTTATGTGACATTTATTGCCATACTACTGAAAGCAGCAGCAGATAGTTCACCTCAAATCTTGAAAATAAAATAAACCGTTTGAAATTGAACTTCAGAACTGTGCAAACCAACACATATCAGTGAATCAGCATCTACATTTAATAATGTTAAAGAAGTTTAATAATGTATTATTTAGATCATAAACCTTAACATTTTATTGGAGTGCAGTAAGTGCACTATTCTGTGCTTCTGAAGGGCTGTATTTAAATTTCTGTTTTGTTTTGTCTGGTGCAAACAGCCAATGTGCTAATCATTGCAAATCTTATCATGTAGCATGTTATTAGGACACAGGGTTACAATGTAACCTGCACACCTGATGTTTATGTTCGTAATATTTGTTAATTGCTTATTAATAACCTCAGGTGGAACTCTGAATCTGCATCCCATTTCAGAGTCTGCTATTGTACACCAGAGGTTGCATTTTCGTCATGGGTGCATGCTTTAAGAGCCTTCTGGACTGAAGGAACGAAATGCATTGTTTTTTTACCAACGCTACCCTGGGGTGCTGAAATATAATTTGTTAAACTGAGATTGAACAAGTTAAAAGAACCAAAACAAAGACAGACGTTCCGACATGGATAAACATAATTAAACAAGTATGTTCACATAGCATGTTTCTTAAATATCTGCAAACATATCTGCATACATGATATCTTAATGCTTTAAAAGAGTCAAAAACTTACACACAGCACCTTTAACACTTAGCGAGCTGTCTATTAGTAATGAAACAGAGTATTTTGATTTCTCTCATGTATACTAACGTTAATTTACTCACTCACTCACTCACTTTCCTTCTTATGCTCTTGTAGTCAGATGGAGAAACTGAAATTGGTATTTTCTAGCACTTATTTCAATGCTGTAATGATATGGCGATTATATACAGGAACTGAAAAAGAATCATAACATCGATGAGGAATCGATTCACTGAATTGAAATTCAGGAATTCAGCCTTACTTTTTTTTTTATAGCCACAACCAAACAACCGGTTGCAATAAGTGTCATGTTGATGTTTTAAAACAGCTAATTTGCAACAAGGCGCTAGATAATCATTAGCAAAACCCTTCCTTTTCTCACGGTGCAGAGAGTCTCAAGTGAAAAGCACTTTGCATAACTTTTGCATCAGCTCTGGAAAACAGCCCACATTTAGCGTAGGCAAGCTGAATCAAAGTATCTCATTTAATGCAGTCGATTTGCATTGTATGTTTGATGTTTTACAACCACATTCTTTCCTTTTTGGTCATTGAGGTCATGCGAATATATTTCCGCACTTGCGTCTGAGGCTCAGTTTCACACTTCTGCAAGAATGCTTCTTCCTTTTTTTTCTTCATTTTTTGAAGTGCTTGTTAATGTGGACGCTCATAAATGTGCCAAAAAGTTATTTATAAATCTAGAATGCATTGTGAAGTGCAGAATCAGATGTGCTACAAAGAGGCGTCTGCGCTTTCGCTGGAAATACTACATGCTTAATGCTGAAGTTACAGTGAGAACCACGCATCAGTTAGTTTCCTGTGTTATTCTGGCATTAACCTCTATGCAGGCAGTAATTTAGCAGACCCCAGTATCCACCAGAGATTCGTCTCTGTCTTTAATGGGGCAATTTCCCAAACCTCTCCACCCTTTACACCCTTCTCACCCCTCTTTTGTTCTCCTCCCTTTTCTCAGCTTCTCGCGCTCTCCTCCTTTTTCTTGGCCTTGGGTCTGATCTGTTGGTTTTGGGGGTTGGAGAGTGAGGCCTGTCATTACATGATCTCTCCAGTGGTCTTGAGGAAACCAATCCCTGCTGTGTCCTTTACATTTGAGACCACTCTGAAACATATGGAGGCCTGGATGAGGGACAGGAAGCTCTTTTGAAAATATGTCAAGAAATATTGCTTTGACGTCTGTGGCGCTTTTTATCGCAGGAAACTTTTACTTAGCAATAAGAGTTATTCCATTACTTGAAAAACAGACGCTCCACATCACATGCATTCCTGTGCTGGCTTTGTTTATTCCCAGAACCACAATCTGAAGGCGATCTCGACTGGCTCAACGAGAGAGACTATTTCCACCCTGCTCTGTCTCGTCCTGAACCTTTCCTTTCACTTAAGATGTCATTCCAACTACAATTGTCAGAAGATTCTGAACATGTTTTTTGTGTGTAACAAGAATTCAATTTTTATTGTGATCAGTCTTCCCAAGTAGAGCAAAAAAAATTGTTTCACAATCTAACGCTATACACTCTAATCTACCATTGACTGCCTTGGTAAATTGGCCTGCAGTTTTTATAGTTGAATTGTATGATTTAAAAAAATAAAAAATTGCATGTAGCGTCACTCAATTAAAAATGCATACGTAAGTTTGACACCCAGTTGTTGAACTAGGTATTGCACTCCTGGATCAAAACAAACCCAAGCGCAGGTTGCCAGATTGAGCACATGAGCGAGTGATTTAAACAGTGCTCTAAATAAAAGCAATGGCACCTGATAGAAGGAATGTTTTTCATTATTAAAAGTTTTTGTCCTAACCAACACCTCGGATTGATATATTATAAACGACTCCTATTTCTCACTGATGAACAACAGAAAACTGACAATGATTACCTTAGGTAAACCTCATGTGCTTTATTCAGTGTTAAATACTAACAATGTGAGTTTTTAATGTCATTTTACATTATGTTTATTGCCATTTACTGAAAGCAGCAGCAGATAGTTTACAGTATACAGTTTATAGTAAATAAAATAAACCTTTTGAAATTGAACTTTAGAACTGTAGACATATGAGTAATTCAGAATGCATATGTAATAATGTTAAAGAGGGTTATTATGTATGAAATAGATTATAAACCTTACCATTTCCTGAGTGAGTGCACATTCTGTGCTTCTAAATGGCTGTATTTATATTTCTGTTGCGTTTCGTGTGGTGCAAACAGCCAAATTGCTTATCACTGCGTATCTTGTCACGAAGCATGTTGTTAGGACACGGGGTTACAATGTAACCTAATGTTTACGCTCGTAATATTTTTATAATTTGCTAATTAATAACCTCATGTAGAGCTCTGAATCTGTGTCTCATTTCGGAGTCTGCTACTGTCCACCAGAGGTCACATTTCAGTCACGGACACATGCTTTCAAAGCCTTTCTGAATCAATGAATGAATGAAATACGCGGTTTTCCATCAAGGCAACTCAGAGTGCTAAAATATAATTGGTTAAATTGGCATTGGGTGGACTGAAACGGACGTTTTCAAAACAGAATAACTGACTTCAGCATTGTTTTTCAGATAAACAAGTATGTTTATTTTTATGCTTTAGAAGAGTCACAAACTTATGTACAGTACCTTTAAAGCGTACAAAAAAGAGACTATTTTCAAATAGATTTCCTCAAACACTCCCATCATATCCCATAATTATTATTATTATTATTATTGTTTTAGTTTAAGCTATTAAAGCTAAATTTTGTGCTTTAGGCTGTAAGAAGATCTATCAATTGACAATTTTTATATTTGATTTATGCTTTTTATGTATTTCTTTAATAAATTATGGGACATTGATCTCTGCCCTTTCGGGTTTTGATATTGAAAATTCAACTGTGCTGTTTAACAAAGTGAGTTTTATTGACATAGTATAAGAACTGATATATAGTGAATTATGTCCATAAAATAACAGTAAAGTACTGAAGGCTTATTACCACCAACAACACAAACCCAGATAATATTTAGCTTCTAACTACTAAAAATATCAATAAATGTCACCTTTTGAAAATTTCTCAAAGAGAAGATCAAGGTCCCATTATGCAATTCAAATGCACAAATGACAAAAAATTGGATCTCAAAATACTGAAAACTGTTAAATTATGGATATAAATGTATTATTTCAATGGCATCACCCATTTGTAAAGCTGAATTATGTACTTAAAGCTACTCTTTCATCTCTGAATTTGGTCATATAAAAAACTAATATCATTTTGGTTCAGTAAATTATCAGATCTGGCCGCATTTGAATACACGCAATATTGATCATAAAATTAATATACATAAAATTTAAGCCTGTACATCAGAGACATGATGGCAGTGGTCAGATGTGTATATCATAGTAATGGAAAAATCACTTTCTATGTGAGCAGCTCACTTTTCTATACGACTTTTATGATGTTTTTTTTTTTTTTAACCTTGACAACATCCATTCACTTTCTTTGTATGAAAACCATTTAACGTCCTCCTTCAAAGCATTGAGAGGTTCATTTCCTTTTGTTACCTAGAAACAACATTGTAAATGTCCTATACCAATGAACTGCTCTCCAACAAGTCCTTTCAAAGGCCTCTGCCTGTTTCCACAGACCCCGAGACACTCTTATCTAAATTGCTCCTTATCCTCAATTGACTAAGCAGGAATCCAGCATGCATTGTGCCGTAGAAAAGATGAGTTTGCACACTGATAAAATTCTTGTTTTGGAGATGAGCTGTGAGGCCGTCCTGCCACAGGATATACTGGGGGTCACGTAGATTGTTCTGAACCTGGGTTTATACCTGCTTTGATCTGAGAAAAAAGGCAGCTGTTGAACCTTTGATCTTGGTGTTTGAATTCAATCTACATCTACACTAATTCAGATAAATTTGAAAACGGCATCTAAAACACTCCCATGTCCAAACTATATTCTTTCCATCATCCACACTAAAATGACTGAAAATGCTTTCGTTCATGTACTGCGCATGCATTAAGACGTTTTTACACGCGTCATATCTGCCTGCCGTTTATTTACTTTCCATCTCTTTGAAACATTGCAGCAAAATGTCGCAACTGTCGTCTGCTTCTGAACAACAGCTCCCAATAAACATTTCATGTCCTTTAAAGCAGGAGTTCTCAAATATTTCAGCCCACGACCCCTAAAATAACAACTCCAGTGACTTTCGACCCCCGCTATTCTCAGAGGTGGTTATAAGCATACAAATATTGCACACAATTGTGCACACACACCTATAGGAGCTATATAAACACAAGCATATTGACAACAGAAAAAAGTGCAACAGTCTAACAACCATATACTTTTTTTTATAATCATTATTCATTGGTTTAACTTGATTTTTAACCTCACTTAATGTGAATGGTGGGCACAATGTTTACAGTACAAGTATATTTTTGTAGACTGCCACTTGGAGATCATCGTCTATGTTCAGTCGTAGGCTTTGTTTTCATTTATGTGAGTGCCATAAAGGTGTCAAACTTAAACATTGTGTCATAAAATCAATCTTCTGCAACTAACGCTATTGCTGTGATGTTAATCTAGCATAATAACCCCAGGGATCGCAATCCAAGAGAAAAAAAAATTGAAAGGCTGATGGCTTTTTATTTGCATCTTGTTTTTTATGTAGCGATTAAAATATTAAGTATATATTAAATATATTCTAAGATAAAAACAATTTTTATCTTCTTTATGTTATAGATAAAATATGGTCACTTTAATAGTTTATCGACATATATGAGCCTTTTGGAAATCACCAAGCGAGCCCGACCCCCTTCCAATTGCAGAAAAACTACACACAGCATACATTTAATCCTTATTTGAATTCAGAAACAACATGCAATATATAGTCCACAGTAACCTCTCATCTGTATCTGTAATCTTCACCAGCACATGTTACCTCTAGTTGGAAAGTAATTCCGTCATTTCAAGTTTTCTAGCCAATGACATAACTTAAACAGCAGTTTGTTCATGTTTTAGGTTGCTGAATATATCATTTACTCCTTAGTTTTTTTTTAAGGCTTCTCTTTAGTTTTTTCATGTGTCACTCTCATGTTTGTCCGTTTCTGAAAGGATTTTATGTCAGAAGCACTTCAATAATCACACACACATAAAAGTTTGTTATTTTAAATATAGACGCGCACACGAGCTCTCGAGAAAGTGAAACCGCTCACGTTTAGACAGCCTTGTAAACAACTATGGGGCACAGGGTAGATTCTGCTTTTCTTCTTGGCTTTGTGGTTGTTCATCAAGAGGACAACAATGTTTGACCATGGCTCGTTATTATATGTATATATTATTACGGTGCAGTGTCTCGGCTGTGAAAAAAAACTGGGCTTCATTTGTTTTCATTCTCCTGGCTTGTGCACGAGCTTGTGACGTATCTCTGTAAACCAATAGTGTTCAATTGTGCGTCTTGCTCCACCTTTTGGTAAGCCTTTTGTTGTGCTAGGTACCCTTTCAAAAGGATACCCAAAAAGTGGTGCAGTACAGTTTGCTTTTTGGTACCTTTTGACAGTGAAAACCGAAGCGTACCCTACCACTCAGTGGAAATGGGCCATTTGAAAATCACTGCTTTAAAGAGAGGCAATATGGTGGATGTACAAACTGACTTTAATCTTTAATAAAGCTGTCAAAATGGACTGCTTTACAATGCTGTTCACCATGTTAGCTGAATTGGTCATATGACTAAAATGCATCGTTTTCGAAAATGTTAATTTTCATAATCCACGCTGCAACAAGGAATTAGCATTTTTAAATTAATCCACTTTGGACAATGTTTTCAAAATGATGCATTTACGTTTCCTAAAAATGCCAGCTCAGAACGCCAAAACATGCTTAAACTAAAACGTATTAGTGTGGACATGATCTCAGTCATGCTTTCTGTGCTTATGAGTATTCGGATTAGAAGAATCACATGTATAACACAGTGTCCTAACTACTAGAGCTGCACAATATATTGTTTCAGCAATAATATCGCAATGGGCACATTCGCAATAGTCACATGGCAATATATGCAATGTTGAGTCTTAGTTGACCACTACAGACTTGAATTTAATTACTCTATTTATATGGAATATATATGATTTATGCAAAAAAATAATAAAAATAATAAATAAAAAACAAACAAACATGGGTTTTTTTTATATTTGTACTTTTTCATTAATTTTTTTCTCTTGTCTCAAGTTCAAATATCTACATTTCAAAGCAAAAAAAAAATATTATTTTACTTTTTATTTTACTTATTTTAATTTATTTCTTTAGAAATCAATTTTTTATTTCATCTAAGAATTTTTAGAGATTTGGACTAGAAACCAATATCATGCAGTCCTACTCACTACACACAATGCTCTTTGCTTTTGTAGAGTGGTTAGTCTGAAGGTTTTTTTTAAATGTTGGACTGAATGAGTTATATCTCAACAAAATGCTCTATTCTAATAGTATTATCTGTTGACACGATAATGTAGGCCATATTATCATCACTTTACAATCTTGTCTGGACAGCTCTCCTTTCAGCAATCATGGACACAGCTATCATTTTTTAATCTCAGGCGTGTCACAACATATAAAGATATCCTTAACTTTTTTTTTTTTTTTTTTTTTGCATTTGCGTTCTCTTTTTGCTGTATATCTGAGAGCTCTACACCAGATCTTATCATGTCTTGTAATCAAATTCTCGTATCCTCATATTGTCCCCACAGAAAAGTTAAACACAACACAAACCAAACAAAGACCTTTTTTATTTTCCCAGATATACAGATGAGACACAGATATGTGTTTTCTGCTGGTATAAACAAGTGTTATACATCCAGTTGTTGTTTTTTTGTATATCATGGCTTCACCCTCGATGAAAAACAGGCCTGAAGTTATCTTGAATTAAATTTAAAGCTAGTTTAAAATCTAGTTAATGAATGCATTTTTTAAATCTTAACCTTGCGTATTATTTAAAAAATACACATTTTTACTGCATTATTTAATAATTTAAAATGTCATTATATTTTATAAAATTATATGAAAATCTAAATTAAATTAAGTTTATAATTGTAATTAATTCTAATTATTTTATTAAAAATATATTGTTAATAAAAATGTCAATTTTGTCAAAATTATGTTAAAAATGTAAATGTAAGTTTTGTGCACTATAAAGTGTTGTGGATAAAAATAGAAACATGCAGTTCTGCATTTTACACAAAAATACAATCTCATCCAATCTGTGGGAAGCAGCTGTGATGGCAGGCGAGTGTGGTGTGGAGGTTGTGAGGTCAGAGGTGGAGGGGTTTAAGGGTGGCGCGGGGGTGTTTTCGTGGACGGTGATATACACAGTTACGTGTGGATCCTCAAGTGTGTGTGGAGCGTCAGGATCTGACACAGCTGCTTTGCTGGAAATGAACAAAGTGCTCCGAGTTTCCCCCTCACGTACTTCGCCTGCCTTTTTTTTAACATCATAAAACTTGTGCAACAGTTTATATTTTAAAGACAGTGACTGAATGCACTCTTAAAAGTACACGTTTCACAATGATGTTCCAGAAGATTTTTTTTTCTTGACTTGCCGAACATTTAAATTGTATTTTTTGCATGTTGAAGAAGTTATGTTGATATTAAAGGTTCTTAATGAAACAATCAATACCAATAAATATACTTTTTTAAAGTATATTGACAATAAAACTTGATCATAATGACGAAAATTACGTTATCCAGAATAATTGACCTGAGGCGATGGAATTATTAGAAGAAGAATAATGCATACCTGAGGCAGTGATGCAAATTGGTGTAGCATTGCATTATTTATCTAATCATTCAACAGCCTGGAGTTGATTATTCTGCTTATATGGTTATCTCACTTTACCTTTGATCACATGATTTATTTTACCTTGTATGTTGGACATTTTTAATGCATTAAAAAAATTATTTGCTAAATCAACATCAGTTTAGAGCTAGAGAAAATTTGCCTTTTTTTATGCAATTGTTTGACAATTTTCAACTACTTGTATAGTTTGCATGTTTTGCTGTTGTAGGCTCTTTTGTCTTTTGAAATGACAAAAATTATTCACCATGGAGATATGGAAGTGTAATTGGAACTGGTTGGGCTGTTTTATCTGAAAATAATTACATACTTTAGAATGTTCATTCGCCAATCAGAATCAGCCATTCAGCAGTTCCCACAGAGTATCACATGACGCAGTTCATACTAGCTTGTGGTGAAAAACCAATGGACAGTATAATTAAACACAATAGAAACTGGAGGTTCAAGGAGAATTGTTTGGTTTGTGAAGAAAACAAAAGTTCTTGAATAAAGAAGGTGCTGCCACCATCAGACCACACGTCAAAGCCAGTGATGATGACTAGTCAGCTAGTTTACCAGTTTGACAGTTTTACTGTTTAAAGTTAGACACATTGACTGGTATGACTTGCCTGGTTGACAGTTGTAATTCAGTGTTAAGTAAAGTAAAAATTGTAAAAATGTTTAACTTCAGAAATAATCTTTTATTATCATTATGTCACATTATATCAGCAGACATCAGATATATATGTATGTATGTATGTATGTATATATATATATATATATATATATATATATATATATATATATATATATATATATATATATATATATATATATATATATATTATATATATATATATATATATATATATATATATATATAATTTTTATTATATTCCTGACTTTATTATGTTCACCAAGGCAACATTTATTTGATTAAAAGTCCTTTAAAGAAACAGTGATGTTGTGAAATATTATTACAATTTAAAAAGAATCTTTTTGATTTAAATTTAAATATAAACTATATAAGTATATCCTATTTATATATATATGTTGAGTTGAAGTTGAAGTCAGAAATATTAGCCCTTCTGAATTAACACATTACTAACAGGTTTTAATAACTCATTTCTAAAAACTGATTTCTTTTATCTTTGCCATGATGACAGTACTTACTATTTTACTAGATATATTTTCCAGACACTAGTATTCAGCTTAAAGTAACATTTAAAGGCTTAACTAGGTTAGTTAGGTTAATAAAACCATGTATAACCATTGTATAACATGTTCTGTAGGCAATCAGAAAAATATTGCTTAAGAGGGCTAATAATATTGACCATAACGTGCTTTTTTCTTTTCCTTTTTATTAGTAAGAAAAAATTCACAGGAGGGCGAATCATTTTGACTGCTGTGGTATATCCAGCAATCTCAGCTATTTGTTCCATCATTATTATAGTAGTCTTTAGTGTCACATGATCCTTTATTATGCTCATTTGATGCTTAAAGGGACGTTCTAAACATATTTTCACTTATAAAATATGTGACAGGGCCTGACTAAAGCTTGCCCTCCTCAAAAAAATAAAAATAAAATCATACAAAAACAAGCATTAAATCATACAATTCAATGATGGAGCGCATCCTTGATCACTGTCACCTTTACATCTGTCAAATGATGTCATTTCCAAGGCATAGCCTTAAACATGTAATGCACACATTTTGTTAAATTGAATACAAATGTGACAGAAACATGGGGACAATTGTAAAATAGTATTTACCTGTAGAATTTATTTATAAATTCATGTTTTTAATCAATTGATGTAAATGATAGCAACTTATTTTTCCCCATAAATAACAGTTTTTAGCATAACAAAACTATAAAAGCTGTAGGCTCAATTGGGCTGAGGACAAGTACAATGACAGGGTTTGTACAGCGTTAGGTGTTTTTAATAAGTTACAAAAATCTGAGAACCAAAAGAATGACATGAAAAATCAACCATCAGTCCGTTTTAGACATTTTTGGTGTGAGATACTTTTTATTCACTGTATTTATGTTTTTTATTTCAGGGAGAGATAATGTATGTTTCTGGTAGAATGTCCCTTAAATCTGAATATTGTTGAAGCTGTAATTGTTTGATAAGTAGGTATAAATGTCTTTATTATCACTTTGCATTCATTTTGTGCCATTAATGAATGAAATTATTATATAAACTTTTTAAGCAGCCCCCCAAAACCCACTCCACCGCGAGGTCACATGTCTTTAATGTAAGATTAATTATTCCTCCAGGCCAAGAAATGAATTGATTTTTGAATTAATAGACAAATAAATTGAAGGCTCCAGCAGACAAGCAGTTCAATTTAATGTAATTTTTATAAAGTCAACCCAAATATTCATATTTAAAAAATAACTTATGTTATTATTAATTATAAATATTAATACTTTTTATGAGCGTAACTTGCTACAGGAGCACAAAAACTTCCTCATAACTTTAATGTTTCTTTAAAAACTATTTTTATGACTATTAAAAAGAAACTATAGACTCATCAATAACTAAAGATGCAAAGATTATTAGCCTATTTGCTTGATGTGCAGTTACAGTAAATGCTGAAATGCAAAATTTTCAGGCAAGTAAAACTGAAACTGATGCTGGTGATAAATTCCAGCTGTAGACCAATACGGTTTATAGCACAAACAGGCAGGTTTTATCCGTGGTATTATCAGAATTGGGGGTGGCTGTTGTGCTATTGCCTAAAAGAAGTGGTTTTATAGATTGTTGCTTGGTTGCTAAATCAAAGTGTAATTGATGCTCAGCAATGCATTTATTTATTTATTAATTGTGGCTTATTTTAATGCACATGCTCATACAAATACAAGCCATACAGCAAGACGTAATGGGAAATGTACAAACAAGTAAACAAATTAATACAATCAGGCTAGGGGCTGAATATGTACCATAGAATAAAAAATCTGGAGAAATTATTAATATAGTGCCTAAACAGAGTTCCTAACTGCCACTAGGCATGGGCCGGTATAAGATTATGACAGTACGATAACCTTGGATAAAAATATCATGGTATTGTGATTACTCCTCTAAAATATTTTGATTTTCAATGTCTGGGTAAAAAACAAAAACTTTTCCCCTTTGAACACAATATATTTTATTTAGAGAAACATTTAAAAAATTTTTGGGCAGTAACAGGGTTTCTACAGGATTCATCAAGTCAAATTTCACACGAGGCTTCAGCGTCAATGCTTGACTGAAGGCGTGTCTGATGTTGAGGCTAACGCGATCGTCATAGCAGCGTCAGCCAATGAAATTCAGTCAGCAACAGACCACTGTCTAACTGTATATTTGCTGGTGTATTTGAAGCATTAGCCAATCAGGTCGCTGTATGCAAATACACCAGCTAGACAGTGTCCTGTTGCTGACTAAATTTCATTGGCTGATGCTGCTATGATGATTGCATTAGCCCCAACTTCAGACACGCCTTCAATCAAGCGTTGACGCTGAAGCCCTATGTGAATGGGGCATTACTAAGACTTTAAGACCTTTTAAAGACAATTTTAAGACCATAATGAATTAAATTTCAGACTTACACAATTTTTAAAATGACAAAGTTACAACCTTAAAAAACATTAAAAACAAATGTTATTGTAAGGAAGATAATTAAACCATATTATTAAGTAAACAGAGTTAGTAAATATATGTTTCTGAAAACTTTTATTGAAATAAATTGTCAGTGATTGAATCGGTGTTAGCCCAGTTGCGTATAGCTTTACATGGAAAATTAAAACCTGTTAAAAAAAGAACAGCAGATTTATTTTACTGTCATTGCTAGATACAGAAAAGCTGGGGAAAAACACCATCAAAATCTTTTACCACTTCTCTTTTCAAATAATTACTGTAATTATCACAATATTATATATTTGGTGCTTCATTAAGTCTAAAAAATCTACAATTATTGCAGGTATTGAATTTAGAAGACTCACATGGAGTCTGGAAGAGCATATTTATTTTACTGTCATTTTGCTAGATAAAGAAAAGCTGGGGAAAAAACAAATTTAATAAAGGTGTATTAGAAAAAAGGGATTAGTTCACTTTTATTTTTATAATGTGAATACAATTTGCATAATTATAAAAATAAAGTCAACTTAACAGTTCTAAGTAACAACGAGTTTACTTACATTATTTTTGTAAAGTCAAATTGTTGCTTTTAAGGCAATTGGTTTACTCGCTTTAACTAATCACTTTTTGCATTGTGAGGAGATGACCACAATACAAGTATATATTTCTTTGCCAAATAAATCAAAAATAGAAACAAGTAGATGCATATTTTAAAAACGGCAATAAACTAACAGTAGCATCTTGTAATGTGACGGACTTTCGCTTTCTCTTTAGTGGGATTGCATGGGACACTTTTCACCCACCTTTGCAGTGCCATTTTTATTGGCCAGGATTGGCCCTTTGACCACATGAAGTCCCAGTTTGGTTATACCCAGCCACATTTTAAAGACCCAATTAAGGTGGTCAGCTGTCTGCTTCAGGCAATGCTCATTGTAGAGTTGAAGGGAAGCAGCAGGATTTAACCAAGTGTGGTTGGAGGAATGTGGAAACCTCGCTCAGGAATGCTGACCGCTAAGAAGGACACTTATAGTGTAACTGTGGGAAACAGATCTGTGTTCAAGTCAGGTTCTAACACCTCTTTATGCTTGAAATGGCTATTTCTTTTTATCCAGACTTGACATTTGGCGTAAAATATACAAATAAAGCACCATGCAGTGAGCAGGGCATCATAAACTGATACACTTCCACATTCTCCAAATAGGAAAAGCCACGTTTTATTATGATTTGTACCTCAGAGTAGGCAGACACAACACAGTAAACAATCATGTGATCTTGTGTTTTAATATTTTGTAATATACATGTGAAATTCTGCAAGGCAAAATCATTTTAAAAGACTTAGGGCTCTATTTTGACGGTCCATACGCAGAGCGCAAAACGCAGGGCGCAAAAGCTTTTAGGGCGTGTCAGAAGGCATTTTTGCTAATTTAAGGACGGGAAAATCCTCTTTGCGCCATGGCGCGTGGTCTAAAAGGGTTAAGTTTATTTTCTTAATGAGTTATAGGTGTGTTTTGAGAATAAACCAATTAGAGCCTCATCTCCCATTCCCTTTAAGAGCCAGCTGCATCGCGCCATAAGCGCATTTTGACGTAAAGTAAGTTCACTTTCGCTTTTGCTCTCGTGGATATGGTATATTACCGCACAGACATCAATTAGACTATAAATAATTAATTTTGTTTGTTAAGCGCAAAGATTTGTTTAAAAACTATTTCTAAAATCCGTTCTTATTTCTAGCAAACGAATAAATGAACAATAATAACCAAGAGTTATGTACAAATACACCTGCCATGCCCCATATGGTCTAAAATTTGACAGGTGGTCAAATCTAAGCTTGTTTTTATTAAAACAAATATAAATATGGATATAAAAAATAATACTGCTAATAATAATAAAATTATACAAAAGCAAATTGAATGAACTGAAAAAGCCTCCCGAGATGAAGAAAGTAAGGCAGTGGTTTTTAAATCTTCATGTAGGCTAGAAATTAATATGTTTTGTAATATTTTAATAATTTATATTTATATCCTATATATATATATATATATATATATATATATATATATATATATATATATATATATATATATATATATATATATATATATATATATATATATATATACCTGGCTTACACACCTGGCTTACACACTACACAAAAGATGCAGAGCAATACGCAAATATCTTTACATATGAAAAATATACAATATCTTAAGTATATATATATATATATATATATATATATATATATATATATATATATATATATATATATATATATATATATACTTAAGATATTATATATTTTTCATATGTAAAGATATTTGCGTATTGCTCTGCATCTTTTGTGTAGTGTGTAAGCCAGGTGCACTTTGCGCGAGACAATAGACCGACTTTGTTCTGGTCTAAAGAACAGACTATTTACAGTTTCTCAAAATAGCAACGCGCCAAAACACGCCTGCTTTTTTAGACCAGAACGCCTATGGCCGCACATTTGAGCGCAAATACATTTGCTATTTAAACAGCATGGCGCAACACCTCAAAATGACCCTTGCGACGAGCTAAAAGTAGCAAAAGAGTATTGCGCTGTGCCTTGCGCCACATTGCGCCGGGTGTATGATAGGGCCCTTATACTCCATTTTAGGGGTTCTCAAGCTTTTTAGCCCACAAATTAACAATGACAGTGACTTATAAATATATAAATGTTGCACGCAAAGGTGAACACACACACACTCAAAAAATTACTGCTTATTTGCTGCTTGTTCAAACTACTTTTTTTTTTTTAAATTCTTAAGTTGCTTTTGGGATGATCTTATTGTTTTATGTTAAATCCACTTAAGCACTGTTGCCTCACAGCAAGTTTGAGTCCCAGCTGGGTCACGTGGCATTTCTCTATGGAGATTCATTGTACTCAATTATTTATATATGATATATGCAAAAAAATTTTTTTAAGTTTTTCGTACTTTTTGTTTTGTTTCTCGTCTAAATATCAAGATTTCATAGTAAAAAAAAGAATATTTTACTTACCTCGTTGGTAGATAAATCTGTTTTTGAACTGCAAACAAAACAATATTATTAGTTGATCAAAGAGTTTTAGATATTTTGATTCAAAATTAGACAAAAAACAGTAAGAAAAGACTCGGAAAGTAAGAAAAAGAAGCGGGAAACTGCCAGAGCTTTTTAAACCATCTTGTGAAACTGTATACATGTAGCAAAATTTCTTGCAGAAAAATAAAATATCGCAATATCCCTTTTTTCCCATATCATACAGCGTTACTTGTAAAGAAAATCATGAGAAGTGTAACCCCGCCGCAGTTGGTTGCTCAACCAAGGAGGTTAAAGACCATGGCCTATAGCGTCTGTCGCTAGACCACCTTTTTTTTTTAGAGGTCAGAGGAGTGACGTTTACCTGCACAGCACTTCACTAGCTGGCCTCCATTACAGAAGCTAAAGATTTCTGTTTCAAATAAGCAAATCATAATATCAGCATTATTCATGGAGGGATCACTGAAAACTAGGAAAGTGATGCTGAAAATTCAGCACTACGATTTTTGTGCAATCTTTAAACAGCTTTGTGACTTTAATTCACAACCTGCTCTAGCTATGTAGCATAGTGAAAGTGAGTCCAGTGAAAGGAGAAATGTAAGCTTGACATAATTGATTAGATCAGTGATTTCTTTTTTTTGTGTGCCAATCCTAAAAGTAAGTTTCCTAAAGCAGTGCTGTTTGCTAGCAAATTGTCTCCATTAGTGAGAAACGATGACAAGCAAAACAGTTCAGTTTGTTTCAAGTCACAATGTGAGGGTAAATGTGTGAACAATTACTTCAAATTCTTGTCCTGCAGGTTCAGCAAGTCTCCCAGATTTCTGAAACCAACAAGTCAAAGATAAATAACCACAAAACGCAGCTCTCTACTGTAATTTCTGTAACAAGACCACCATCGTTGTGTTTTACCACCGGCCAACCCCAGAGCAAAGGCTTACCCATGCAGTATTTCAAATATTTTTGCAGCTCCTTGAGCAAAATGGCCCTGAACCTCAGACTTTCAACACAATAGATTTGAGTGTTTGTGTATCTGAGGCAGTTTTTCATCTGTCATTTTTCTAGAAACATGATTCCTGTCCTACTGGCAGGCGAACAGGCCCAGGCTGTTAGTTTTGCAGTGGTTTGCTTTTTGCCAAGGCCTGGGAAGCCCGTGGAAGGATGTGTGGGCGGATGGAGAGAGAAGAAAGAGGGAGTAATAAAGAAAAAGAGAAGTGAAAAAATGAGAGCGAGGCTGCCAAGGAAAGCTTCCAAACTCGCTGGTCAACATCAGTCATTATTCTCAAGACTTTGATCTAGTTCCTCCCTGTTTTCAGACTGTAGGACAGGCGCCCGTATCCACATGAATCAGGCTTGGCCGCGTAAAATAATCCTCAAATCATTTGTCTTCTCAATCTCAATGATTGTTTTCAGAGGCATAATCATAAGCACCAGCAGGAACAGCGAGAGTGATGAAAGCTGCTACTGGCGGCCCTCGACAAGTTAAACTAACATCAGATATCAGAGGAGATCTCAGATCGGTTTCATAGTTCTCAAAGTTAGCTCTTTTTACAATTACTAAGGTTTGGCTTTGGCGTTCTGAAAGATTGCATTCTTAAGGGTGTGTTCACACTCTTGGCAGGTTTGATTTGATTTAAACAAATTGCTTTGTTTTTGAAATTCATTCGAATATGTGTGAATGGTGCCATCTGAGTCTTGGCACACAAACAATCGGGCAAAGATCATCAAAAAAGTCTGATGATGTTCCTCTGAAATGTGGAAAAACGGGATGTATTGTTTGGATAACAATATTGCACTGCTTATTGCACTTTTTGAAACTCTTTTGTAGTAAAATGATCAGTGACTGACACTAAAAACCTGTTTGTGATCATCTCTCGCGGCCTCGCACAGATGATTTTTAGTGCTCTTTTTAATTCTTTTTCTTTTCTTTTTTTTAACAGCGCATTGTGTTCTGTGTCCTGATTGCCAATCTCCTCCGTGTCTCTCTTTACAGTACAGAATGCAATCAGCTTGCCAAATTAGCATAAATCTTGAAGTTCTAGCAGCGTGAGTTTCAACAAGAATGCAAAAAGAGCAGATTAACTGTCTGCAGCAAGAGCATCATAAAGGGCATCACACACTGGATGCTCCTCGCCATGCTTTTTAGAATTGGAAACATAGGTTTATATCAAGGCATGCACACCATCGCCGCAAGTCGGCGGCTGTCTGTGTTGCCCAGTTACGATTCAGGACACTGTTCGCACCAATTGTACAATTTCAAATTAAATAACATGCAAATGTGTGCGTCCAGTTTGTGTTAGGCTACTTTCAATTGTCATGTGCGTGGCACATTCAGTATGCGATCCCCTAAAGCAATGGTTCCCAACGTTTTTATCCCCGTGAACCGGTCAATGCTTGATAACTTTATTGTGGACTCTGGCTGGGGGGTTGGTAGGTTGTTAGGTGATCATCAACCGTTTTCTCAGAGGATGACAAGCTGACAAAACATTGCTGTCACTCTGATACAAGTTTTATTTATGGACAAAATTACAAAGCACTGCTGTGTTTGGGTGTTCTGTGTTTGTCTGAGATAATTAGTCTACCGTAATGTGTATATTTCATACAAAGTTTGAAGCTGATCAGTCAGTTATTGTCATGTGACTTGCGATGCACTAACAGCGTTTATTCAACTGGCCGCAACTGGAAGGCGCGATTGCATCACTCCATTGAAAATAATGAACTTGCTCAAACTCTAGAAAAGACGTGATATGCGAACAACCCATAAAAGGCCGCCATCATTTTTAATCTCCAGCAATTCATCTTCTTGCACAGACATGGTTGGACTCACTTGATTTGTTAACAAATGGGTTGCTGAACCATTCCTTGGCAATTAGAGGGTCTTTCACTGGGCCTGTTCCCCTTTGCAAAAAAACTTTCCCAAAACGTCTGTTTCTTTTTCATTTTGCTTCTTGTGGGTTAAATTTGGGCACTGAGATGTAAGCAAGAGAATAGTCATTTTTCAAAATAAAAGTTTGTTTAGAGTCGGACAAAAAATAAAACAGAAATAATTAATAATTTCTTGTGCGGCATGGTACCAATTGATCTACGGACCTCTACCTGTTTTCGGCAATGTGATTAAGGACCACTGCCCTAAAGCATGGAGTCTGCTTCAGCTTTCTGGATTAGTAACTGCATGAAAGAAGAACATTATGCTGGATGCCAACATTATCCACACAAAAGCTAAAAGCTTTATAAACCTTTTGCTGACAGTGATAAATGTTTGCACATCATAACAGGGTTTGATCTTTGGATTCATTCTATAACACTGGACTTTTTTTTCTATGAAAGTTTAAACTTTGAGAGTGTTTAAACAAGAGGGAAAAGTGTGAAAATGTTAATGCCTGTCTGAGAAAAGTGTGTAGTGAGGGATTTTACAGCCTTAAAACATTCATAATATTTGTAAACAATGGAGCTGAATTTGCTTATTTTTAGAATGTAACTCCCGTGATTAACAAGACACCAATTTATAGAGATATAACCTACAATGCTAAAAGTGCAGTTTAGATCAACATGTAAATATATGTAGCATGTTTTCCTCTGAATAATGAAATAGATTATAACCATAATTACAGCAGTGGGAAATAACAAGTATATGTTAATATGTACTTTGCACAGTAGATTGTTGATTGTTTTAAAGTCTATATCAAAAACTATATCAAAGAACCTTTAAGGAATGTCATTTCACTGGCCGGCCATCTTTGAAACGTATTTCAGGCAGTATGCTTGGGTATTCTGTTAAATGGGAAAAAATCTCATTTTCCAAAATTGTTTACAATTAAATTTCATATTAGGAATCACTAATAAAATTAACCACTTGTCTCTTTAGTTTCATTTCTTAACATTTGAATCACACACAATCTGCAGAAACAGGTCTGGTCCAAGCCACTCCTCCAGAATATGCTCAGCCTATAGTGATCAATGATTGGCTCCGGCACTACAAGGCGGGGCTTCATTCGTCATATTGACCACTACACTATTCCCCGTCTTGTGTATTCAATAGTCTTTGACTATTACCCATGATACAGTACCGACAATTCCACCAATCACAGAGTAGCAGTGAGTAAAGAGTGGGAAAAATGATTTTTAGATTTGCTTACTCGCATAAAGCTTGCAATGCAGTACTGTAAAAATATCACTTGTGGCTTTTGACTTGGTGGCTAGATGATTTGGTTCATATGTTGTAACACTTTAATAAAAGCTTCTTTTTGAATCTCTGACGGTATACGAATAAATACGAAAAACACTATTAAAACACTACCTTGTGTCCATTTTTTTTAAAAGATGCAGATCTGTCCTTTGTATTGTAACCACAAGGGACACGAGTGACAACGAAGAATCGTAGTCAGAAGAATCGTAGTCAGACAGGCACAAGCGGGAACAAACTAGAAAATCTGGTGGCATCAGGTAACATGCAGATGGTCAGTACAGGAGACACACAGGATAAACGATAAAACAAAGCAAGGATCAGAACACGAAACTATACCAGGGAAAACTTTGTAACGTTACAGGGTTTTAACCAAAAAAGACTCGACAATGACAATGTCAAAGTGAGCTGCATATATGCGTGTGTAATCTGTACATGAGCAGCTTCAGCTGTGTGAGTGTAATCAAAGGAGACTTGTTGTGGGTGTGTGGTGCATGACAGGACTTGTAGTTTATATAGAGCCAGGATATTATCAGGCAAATCGGTGCTCGTGCACGTGAGTGACAATCACACAGTATGAACTATCGAGGAGGCGATCTGAGAGAATCGCCTATGAGTCGCCGATGCTTGCGAGATATTTTGCATGCTAAATATCTGGAGCTGTCAGCGATTCAAATCATGCCGTGTCAATTGAGTTTTGACTGAAAATAACATCAGTGATCGCCTACAGCCAATGAGAGAGCGGCATTCACTTGCATGTGTGTGTGAATACCTGCTGCAGGCCAGCGGGAGGCTGGGGGAGAAGTTAAAAGCACTCATTTTCGGTTTATTTGGACCCATGAAATGGAGGAAAAACTAGTGGAGATTTGACATGACTCAGGAGCAACCGTGTCTGTTTGACACACAAGAAATTAGTTTATTATCAACGTTGAGGAGAAATGGCTAATTCCTTTTAAACCCAGGTGAGCAAACATGTACATGTTATACCCCATTAAAGGCTTCTTTCTCATTATGTAGTTAATAACAAAAGATATACTACGTGTTTTTGGCTGTGAGACATAGTTTGGGCGAAGTTGTCGGCGATTCTTTCTATAGTAAAATCATGCAATGTGAAAGTCCCTGTCGCCGATCTATCTTGCAGTGTAAAAAAAGCAGCAAAGAAACGATAGTCATGCAGTGTGAAAACATATGTGACACGACTACTTTGAAAACCATGCAGTCTGAACTCGGCATTAAAGATTTGACTTTGCAGCCTTTTGGTGTTGAAAGGCCTCCCTTTGTGTGAAATGCACCAGTGACAAGCTGTTGTAAACCTAAAGGTACAATCTTTCCACTTTTTAGCGTGGGTGTAAACAAGACTTTGGTTGGTTACAGAAGTCAGGGTTTTGTTACTAACAGTGTGTATGAGCAAGAGAGTTTTGTTTGCGTGTGCATGCTTCCATTAAGCGTGTGAAAGTCTGGCTTTATTGATTTCTTCTAGGGATGAACATGATGAAATGCCCATCCAACCTCAGCTACACTAAACGCCACAGTGCATGCTAAAACACTGTGCTGTATATCCTGCCCTCATAAATCTGACACTTGGCACAGCACAACACTTCTGTGGATGATTTAGGCCCAAACTTCAAAACAAGCTTTCTTTTTCTTTCTCAAGAAATCAAGCCATGTGGATCAGTATCAAAAGACGTTGTGCAAGAATTATTTCCAAGTTTGTGGTTAAAGTGAGATTTCTTGGCATATGTCCACACTTCATTACTTATTTCCGCAGAAATTGTTCACTCATGCATATCTGCCTGTTCTTCCAGGTAAATGTTACTAAGCTGCAAAGCCATTCACATTACAGACTTTTCTAGAAAATTATCTCCAAAGAGATTGTGTGAACAGGCCCTTTTTGAAAATACTGATAAATATGTGCCATATTTCCGGAAACAAGTTGTAACATTACTTGTCTCAGATATCGCACCACCCATGGACCTTTGGCTAAAATCTGATGCATATTGCACACTTGCTGACTTTTTAAATAAAAGTGAAAGCATTAACAAAAAGCCTGACCCCTTCATGTTTGCGAATACAAGTGCAGCCATTTAGAGGATGGATGAACGGTGCTTTTTCAAAAAAGTTACGGTAACGTCATCCTACTCAAATAAAATAAAATAAAAAAATGACTGCTGCTTGTTCAAACTACCTGTTTAAAATGAGCTGGACAACACAATTCTTGTAATTTCTTTGGCCAATTTATTTGTTTTATTTTCAGTCCGCTTACATTTGTAAACCATTATTAAGCATTTCATGTTGGAACAGCATAAAGGAATCGTGTTGCTCTAACTACCTGGTTAGGGGATTTGTAGTTCCCAGAATGCGGGATGTGGGATTGAATTAAGAGAGGAAAATGTTGACAATAATAGTAATCTTAAGGGTTTAAAGTTAATAGAAAGACTTTAGTTTAAAAATGTAAAAATATATTTTCATGTAATGTTTTGAGATTACCACCTTGGAGAAGCACCCATACATTGGATGTTCGCAGCTTAATTAGCAAAAATGCAGTTTGTTACTTTGCTCAGTGAGTAATAAGTGTCCTACACAGAAATAAAGGTACACAAGCTGTCACTGGGGTGGTACCTTTTCAAAAGGTACACATTTGTACTTGAAGGGTCTATATTGGTACCAAAAATATATATATATATACTACACATTTTAAGAGAAACTTTTTGTACTTTTGAGGTACTAATATGTACCCTTGAGGTATTAATATGGAGCTTTTTGGTACAAATTTGTACCTTTTAAAAAGGTACCACCTCAGTGACAGCTTGTGTACTTTATTTTCTGAGAGTGTAAGTTCTGAGTTCTGAGATCAGTCTCAATCAACTGTAAATGTAACTCATGTAATATGTTTAAAAACAGCTCTTTTAGTTCGTTTGGAATAACTAAATAAAACTAAGAGACTTCGAAATGTAAGACACATAATAGACAAACATGACATTATCAGACCTTTGAGTTTAAGTTAAATCAAAATACAATTTTTTTTAAAACTTTTATTTAATAAACTCATGTTGGACCAACTCAATTGTATTAAATTGTGTAGTTTTTTTAGTTGGTGCTAAACAAATTTATTGGAGGTAACTCCTGCCCTCATTTAAACTGAGTTCATCCAACGAGTTATTTTTTTGAGTGTGATATGTGAACAGCTCATTTTTGGAACTTTTCCAGATATTTACTGGTATCACTTTGCAGGGTGTCTGCTGGGTCTTAAAAAGTGTTACATTTCAAAGCATTTCAGAACTTTTAAGCCTTAAAAAGTTTTAAATTCACTGAGACCTTGTGTTGTAGGAATCATTTTAAACAGGTCTTAATTTAGCTTTTTCCCAAGTAAAGCTACTCAATCAGGTCGATATCCATCCAATCACCAACAATACATCTCAATAAAACATTGTTTTTTATTTTTAGTTTTTATTTATTTATTTGCTTTTTTTGCAAAGAGAAACAATTATATATATATATATATATATATATATATATATATATATATATATATATATATATATATATATATATATATATATTACAGCAAATTCCCAAAGACAGGGAAAAAAACTAAAATCCTTAGAAATCCTTCGTGTTTAACCCTTCATAAGTCTACAGTTTCATTTTTCATAGGACTTAAAAAGTCCTAAGTTTGACTTGAAACCTGCCGAAACCCTGCTTTGTGAAAGGCTCTATTGTGTGTGGTTTGCACTACTAGTTAATGATTTAGTTGACATGACAAACTTTTTAGCCAAAAATGGAAACCTTTTTTTTTTTTTATACATTTTGCCTGTTTGTTGACACGACAATGGTATTTTGAGAACTCAAAACACAAATATATATATATATATATATATATATAAGATTTATTTTTGTGCCTTTTGCCTTTATTGAGAGGAAAGGACAGTATTTTAGACAGGAAACGAGAGAGAGAGAGGGGGTAGGGTCGGGAAATGTCCTCAAGCCAGGATTTGAACTCGGGACGCCCTAAAATGCTACTGCACTATATGTCAGCGCATTAACCCCTAGGCTAATGCGCTGACAACACAAATATTGTTAAAGTGAACATTTGTAAAATGCTGCCATAAATACATAGAAAACAAATCCTTGCAAATTATGAGATCATGAGAATTCATACTCCATAAGACAGCAGGAAATGGCACCGGTATACATGAGAACTGAAAAATCAAAACTATTTATTTTTTATTTCATTGTTTTTTTTCAATAATATCCTGTTGAATTAAGATATTGTTATGTAATATGTTTTCATCTACATTGATCTTGCCATGAAATATGTCATATGTTGCTTATGTGGCAGCAAACAAACAGGTGAACATGAAGTCGATGGTCATACAGCCAATGAACAGAAAAACTAAATAAAAAAAGAGATATGTTTTAAGATGTGTTTTAAAATATTGCAGTATAGGTAGATCATGAACATGTTTAGGAAATGAGTTCCGAAGTGTGGGGTCAGAAACCGAGAACGCGCATCCATGAAACGATGCTAACTTGTGGCTTGCAAATACAAGTAGGCTAATGTCAGAAGATGGTAGAGTGCAAGTGGGTGTGCAAGTATGAATGAGATCAGCAATTTATGGAAGGGTAAGACCATGCTTTGTTGGTGATGAGTAACATGTATTGAAGTCACTAACAGAAAAGTAACCAATGAAGTTATTGCAAAATGGGAGATATGCGTGTTGACTTCAGTGGGAAAGTGAGAACTCCGGCTACAACTCTAAACTGAAGATTTTTAGACGTATTATACAGTAGCTTACTTATTGTCGTATTTGCTTGACCACAGAAAAGAGATTACACAGTAGTCAAATCAAGACGTGATGAAGCCATTTCATGTCGCTTACACCAAATAACGAGCCTACAATTTGAATGTCACAGCAGAAATCAGACCATGCAATGTTATTCTAATCTTCAGTTGTTCAGTTTTCTCTGTTTTGTTTGTTGTCATCTGCTGGCGTGAATGTTGCTGGTTTTGCTCTTCTCTAGACCACGCTTAGTAAGAGACACCCGTAGCTCTCTGTCTATCAGCTAAAGTGGTCTGGTCTTTCTCGTCTGACCTCTGGCCTCAACAAGACATTTCCATCCACATAGCTCACCTGGGATTTTCTCTTTTTTTTTTCGGATAAATGTTTTCTGCAAACCCATGATTATGTGTGAAAATGCCAGGAATTTAATGTTTCTTAAATACTTGAATCATTACGTCTGTTAGCAGCTACTATGCCATGTCCATTGTCAATTAATGACCTTTCTTCTGCACTCCTTAAATGCAGTTCATGCAATGTGATTGGCTGGTTACATGAGCAGTCAAACTGGTGAATCTAATAAAGCGATGATTAACAGTTTCCTCTGCAATTTAGTTCAAGTTAGATTACATCAGAAGTAATTTTGCTTTTCTACGGAACAGGTTTATACTTTGTGCTATATGGTAACTAACTAACTCCTTAGCATTATTGACACCTATTGAATTTTAACTCAAATTATGTTAATAAAAACAATTGGTTAAAGACACTTATGACTTTATGCACATGTCCACATACACAAAGAAATTATAATAGACCGTCTAATTGTAGGATTAAGTGTAATAAACTAATTCAGGATCTTAATATTATCTTACTTGGTTAAAATCACTTTCTTCTAAAATATAAAAGCAATACAACAATAATGTGTCATATTACAATGAATTACTATAGTTAATCATTGAAACAATATATAATATAGTTATAATCTGATTATCTTAACTGATTATCTGATTATAAACTACTGTCTTTTACTGTCACAGCTTTGAGTTATACATATATATATATATATATATACTGTATATATATATATATATACACTTATGTATACTTATATATATATATAAGTATATATATAAGTATATATAAGTATATATATAAGTATATATATATATATATATATATATATATATATATATATATATATATATATATATATATATATATATATACTTATTTTTTATATATTAATTATAAATAGTTAATTTGTTTCTATTTCTAAATTTTGGTTTAAAAACAATATATTGCTTACTATAAATTACTACAGTAAATGTGGGAAATCATTAATTAAAAGTTATTAGAAAATTAAGCAAATACACTATTAAATCGCTTGAGTAAAATACTAGTATAGTGTTATACATTTATCACATGTAAAAGATTTTTATTACATATAAAATGTATTATTGCCTAGATTAACTTGCTCTTATTTCCTTCATCATAAGTGAATCCATTATATAAATTAAACCTGTACAATTTCGATCTTTCAGCAAGGCCAGCAAACAAGTATTTGCTTTTTTGACTGTGTCAGATAATAATGACTGATCATGATGACTGACTGTTCAGTCTATTATATTGAATGGTGATCGGAAACTCTTGTGTGTGCCAGATTGTGTGTGCCAGAACGTGTGTGGTTCTGCGGGCCTGCAACTGGATATTATTGGGCTGCGTCCGAAACCGCCTACTACTCAGTAGGTACTGGATTTGAATTTAAACGTACTACTCGGCCGTTAGAAAAGTACGTTCTATACAGTATGAATGTGAAAAGTATGAATGGAATTCAGACGTACTACATCCGCCATTTTGACATAGTCACATGACGTACCTGCGTAATTTGCGTCGCTTCACTCCCATTCATGAATTCGCTCGCGGGGCATCATGGGATAGCACAGCATGCATGGGATGTGCACTCCAGAATCTCGCCGGAAATATTAAGTCATCCGGGTACCTCTCGCATACTGTTTTTCGAATTCTATGATTTCGGACATACTACTCGGCTCACATACTGATTTTAGCATACTATATAGTATGGAAGTATGCGGTTTCGGGTCAGCCTGCTTGTGCTGGCTCCGCCCCCGTTGCCCCAGCAACCCTGACCCAGACACAGAACAACCAATCTCAATAACCTGTTCACATATCACCATAGGCACACACCCGCCCATCTCTAAGCAGCAAACACTACTACAGTCTGGCACGCGCTACACTAGCTCGCAAAATGGCTAGTATCGTTAATGTAATTCCAGACATCCAAAGTCTCACAGAAGTTTCAGGAGTCTCACACAAATGCATATAGACTCCCGGATGCCCGCAAACAAATGATAATCTACCGGAAATCGCACGTCTCCACCCCCCGGTCCTTAAATACGTCGCACACCCCGCTCCACCGCATCCCTCCCAGCTCTTCAGGTACGTTCACTACGTTAGGCACAACATTAATACAGACTAGAACGTATATAAATACAATTTATTGTTCTAAACCTCAGAATAATCTGTCTTTAGAGACAAATATGTCACAAATATTGCTGCAAATTTTGAAAAGTCATTTTAGATAACAAGGAAGGTGTAAACACTGCACTGTATGTCTACACTGTAAAAAAAAAATCTGTCAATTAACAGTTTTAAATTGCATTATGGGACCTTGATCTCTGCTGTTTTTTATGTTGAAAATTTAACTCTACATTTTAACAAAGTGACTTTAATTGAATTTTAGTAGTTTGAAGTAATATGATGTATAAGAAATAATACGTAAAGAAAGAAGAAGTCTTTAAAAATAACAAAAATGGCAGTTTATTACAATTTTTTGGAGCATAATATACAATATCAAACCAGACAATATAGCACATCAAACTTTTAAAAAGTTAATAAAAGTCACTTTTTTCAAACTTTTTATTGTTAAAAGTTGTTGGAAGAAAAATCCATAATCTAATTAAAAAGCAAATTAAAAAGCAAACAGGGAAAATAATCTCAAGTCACAAGTTGCATCAAGATGTACTAAAATAAATAGCTTAATTTTTGGGTATAACTTCTGCAGGCAGATCTGAAATGGGTGCCCTCTCTATCATAAAGCACACTTGTAGACTATCTAGGAAAACATTTTTCCAGTGTACAATAAACTTTGAATTATATAATGAGATTTATTTGCCATCTGGCATTCACTATGTTCTTATCTTGTCAGAGCCATCCTGAAGTTATAGGCTGGTATATGCAGCTGTAAAACTCCACAATCTCTCCTTTCGCTTGAAGGCACGAATAGAGAGAAATGCTACGCTGAGATGAGACTGGAGCGCTTGTCCTTTGGGGCTGTTTTAGCCAGCAAGACACTTTGTGCAATGAAAACAAATAGTAGTGGGAAACAATAAAGCACACTGTTTGTGCTACACAATTGATTCATCTTGAATCACCGATGTAGGCGTTTGCGTGTTGCCTCTTTCCCACATGCAGAAATCAGTCGTGTCATTTCAAACCTGTTTTTAATCAGCACAAACCATGAGCTTCATGCCAGGGGGAGGGACGCATGCTGCGGTTTGTGTGAATTCCCTTGAATAGCTAGAGAGAGCCGCTTGACGAGTTGATTAACAAAGCCTTTGGGTTGGAAGAGAGCTGTGCTTGTTCTGACCTGCATCTGCGTTCTGGGTAAAAGGTGTATGAGATAAAAATGTCAAGCGTTACCTATTGTGGTTTAAATGACAAGTTTATTAAATAGTGGTCAATTTTTTTCTTTCTTAAAAAAAATCTGGCTCTTGCACAGCAGACTTAAACTTGACATTCAACTCTTTAAAAACTGAGTGATTTATGTGTGCACATTGTATAGTGTAAAGCTCTGTTTGTTTTTCTAATCCGTTTGCAAAATGTAACCACTTGTTTTACCTTGACATGTCTTTCCTCTTTGGCTGACATCATCTGCACTCAAAAAAAAAAAAAAAGACTTTGCTGCTTGTTTACTCTTTAAACTCTTTATTTAAATGAGTTAAAACAACACAATTCTTAATTTTTCCCCACACTTTTTGGTCAAAATTAAAATAAATAAAGTTAACTGTGTTGGGACAAGCATTTTTTTTTGCAGTGTGCTATGCCGTGTTGGTAAATATAAGTAAATACAATTGAAACCTGAAGTTAACGTACACTTAAAAAAAAGGAACATAACCATTTAAAAAAAAAAATGCCTGATGGTAAATCATACTAAACGTTTACTATTTTAGGTCCGTTAGGATTAACTAAATGATTTACATCTTCTAAATGCCAGAATAGTAAGAGAATTTCTTTTTGCTTAATAAAATGTTTTATTAATTTCTAGACAGTCAAAAGTTCACATACATTTCCTTGGTATTTTGTTAACTTTGCTTTTAAACTGTATAACTTTGGTCAAATGTTTTGGGTATCCTTCCACAAGCTTCCCACAATAGTTTGTAGGAATTTTGGCCCATTCTTCCTGACAGAATTGGTGTAACTCAGATTTGTAGGCTGTCTTGCTCGCACAAGCTTTTTCAACTCAACTCACAAATTTTCTATAGAATTGAGATCAGGGCTTTGTGATGGCCACTCCAAAACATTTCCTCTAATGTCCCTAAAGCACACTTTAACTAATTTGGCAGTATGTTTAGGGTCATGGTCTGTTTGGAAGAGCCATTTGTGGCCAAGTTTAAATTTCATGGCTGATGTCTTGACATGCTGCTTCAGTATTTCTAATGTTCTTTCTTCATGATGGCATCTATGCTGTGAAGTGGACCAGTCCCTCCTGCAGCAAAACAGCCCCACAGCATGATGCTGCCGCCCCCATACTTCACATTTAAGATGGTGTTCCTAGGCTTGTCAGCTTTCCCCTTTGTCCTCCAAATGTAACACTGCTCATTTTGACCACAGGACATGTCTCCAAAACGTATTCTTTTTCCCAGTGTAATTTAGCAAATTGTAATCTGGCTTTTTTGTTGATTCTGGCTTGTTGATTTTCCCATGTTGTCACACAAGGAAGCAATGTGTTTTTCTTAAATACTATTCTACAGTTGTGCCTCCAATTAACTCAAATTTTGTCAATTAGCCAATCAGAAACTTCCAAAACCTTGACACCATCATCTGCGCTTATTCAGATGCATAATAATCTTATTGTATGTAAACTTGACTTTCAAGAAAAGTTATAACAATTTCTCAAAAAAATGATCTCTCATTATTTTGCTATTAAGCATTACAGAACAAAATGTGATAATCCTAACTTACCTAAAAGAGAAAAGTTTAGTCACATTAACATCTGACTTTTTTTTAAATGGTTATGTGCGTTTTTATACAGTGTATGTAAACTTCTGGTTTTAACTGTATAGGTTTACTTGCATAATAAATATACAGTTAAAGGCAAACATTATTAGTACTTTTGCATGTGGAACCATAAATATATTTTCAAATGTAGAGTTGTATAACTGAGAGATTTTTTTTTTACTTTTTTGTTTGTTGCTTATTTTTTTAAAAGTTTTCTTTAACAACAGTAATGATGTTTAAACAATAAGTTGTCTAGTATATAATTACAAGTACTGTTTGTTGCAAGAAACAGTGATGTGAGAAAAGTTTAGCATGACAAATTAAAGGGCCATTTATAAATCTTGGCATCTATCTTGGGATCCTTTTTGTCCTTGTCTGTCTTCAACACAAAATGCAAGAGCACCATAGGTAAAGCTCCAAAAGCCACGCCAGTCAGTAATGATTTAGTAGATGGTCTGAAATGGGGATACATGATATTACATGCATGTAGCTGCCTGGAAAGAGCAGGATCTTCAGTCAGCTCTTTGCTGTAGGGGTTGCTGAGCTGCATCTGGAGAAAATACTCGTTCGGGTCTGATTGATATTTGTTAGTTAAACATAAATGAAACCAATAAGAACAAGTATAATGTAATAATATCAGTAAATCTGAAGTGTTCTATTTTCTTCTTTTTAATTTAAAACACATTGGATTTAATCTATTGTGTGGAGTATATAGAGCAGGGGTGGACAACCCTGTTCCTGGAGAGCCACCTTCCTGCAGATTTCAGTTGCAACCCATATCAAACTCACCTGCCTGTAATTATCACGTGGTGTTCAGGTCCTAATTAATTGGTTCAGGTGTGTTTGATATGGGTAGCAACTGAAATCTGCAGGAAGGTGGCTCTCCAGGAACAAGGTTGGCCACCCCTGATATAGAGCTTGCTCCCAAATATTAAGTGAACTAAAGACATAGAATTTGATGGATCTGGCTTTTTCTACTGCTAGATAGATTTATTCCATATTCATATTTTTAACTGATTAAAAATAATAGTGTTCGATTCAAACAGAGTTATATTGATTCTAAGAAATTTGACGGAAAAAAGACCTGACAAGTTAAATAAATGTTACAAACAGCTATTGATAAACTTGACTGTGTTTTTTTTAAGTGTATGGTGTTTTGAGTGAATTTTAAGGATTAACTTGTTTTTTTAGGGCTAGGGCTGCTCTGTAGGCAATAAAACAAATTTTAAGGGGCTAAAAAAATTGACCACATTTCGTTTTTTTTTTTAACTTAAAATTGAAAACCTGATTTCATTGCAGCCAAACTAAAAAAAAAAAAAAAAAAAAAAGAATTTTTTTAAGGAAAAAAAAAATTCTCTGTCCCAACATCAATTAAGAAATATTTGAAAAATAATTCACATTTCACAGAAGGGCAAATAATTTTGCATTTAACTGTATATACTTCATTTTTTTTCTAGAATAACACAGCTTTTTAAAAACATTTTAGTATCACAAAAACATCAATGATACCTCTGTGTTATATTGTATTAAAATGTGCTGAAATAAACATGTTATTTTGAAGAAAAAAATTATATTTTGAAAATAGAAGTCACAGATATTTCTAAAGCCCTTTATTCAGTTTAAATTTGCGATACAATTTTCAGATTTTGCATCTAAAAAAGATCATATACAGTATATGTTTGCATCTTGATTCTTGTTTGTGGCTCAAGCTGTGCAGTTGTTACATATCGAAGTGTAATATTTACAGTTTGTTCAAATACCAAATGTAAGTAAGTATGAGCAATGGTACTGCCTGCTAAGCCAGAAGTAAATGTCAAGCCCTTTCTGTTGTTTTCTCAGGCAGTTGAGAACAGCTGTGCTGACTCATAAAGAAAAGCTGAGAAGTAAACTTCAATTAATCATTAAACAAATTCATTTTCTCACACTGCAGAGACGCCTGAAGGCCTCAATACGCTTTAATGGTGCCATTATCAAATCAGTGAAGATCACGTCAAGAGTTTATCACCTTTCTGCCCTCCAAGAGTCAGAGGCATTAATTTAATAATGTGTGATTCAGTGATGCAATCAGAAATAGAGAAATAGGGGTCAGATCTCAGTTAATTTTTTGTTCATGTTTTAAAAAATAAAATTTCATGAGAATGGAAAACAGAAAGAAAACACTGGCCAGGATGAAGGTTATGATGTTTCGTTAAGTTGGCCATGGTAACACTTTAGTTTAAGTACCAATTCGCACCATTAACTAGTGGCTTATTAACTGCTACTATCAAGAAATTGGCTGTTTATTAAAGTGCATATTCTGCATAATCTTATTTTACATCCACAATCCTATCCAATACCTAAAACTAACTATTACCTTAATATCAATAAGCAGCAAATTAGAAGTTTATTGAGCTAAAAGTAATATTAAATGGTTTTTTAAATTGTGTCTTAACATTAGGTGTGAGCTTAACCATACGTCAATCATAAACATTTACATAGAGCATAACTTGTTATACATATACCAACACGTATTGAAATTTATTACAGCTAAAAAGTACTTAAGTAACTTATTACAGCATAAAACAAAATTGTGTGTGTATATACAGCTAAAGTCAGAATTATTAGCCCCCCCCCCCTGTTAATTTTTTCCCCCAATTTCTGTTTAACGGAGAAGATTTTTTTCCAACATTTCTAAACATATTAGTTTTAACAAATAACTTCAAATAACTGATTTATTTTATCTTTGCCATGATGACAGTAAATAATATTTTACTAAATATTTTTGAAGACACTTCTATACAGCTTAAACTAACAATTAAAGGCTTAATTAAGTGAATTAGGTTAACTAGGCAGGTTAGCGTAATTAGGCAAGTTATAGTACAACGATGGTTTGTTCTGTAGACAATCTGGGTTAATAGTTTTGACCTTAAAATGGTGCTTAAAAAAAAAAAATGATTCTATCCAAAATAACACAAATAAGACTGTCTCCAGAAGAAAAAAATATTATCAGACATACTGTAAAAAATTTCTTTGCTCTGTTAAACATCATTTGGGAAATATTTAAAAAATCAAAAGGGGGGCTAATAATTCTGACTTCAACTGTGTGTGTGTGTGTGTGTGTGTGTGTGTGTGTGTGTGTGTGTGTGTGTGTGTGTGTGTGTGCGCGCATGTGTGTGTGCGTGCGTGTGGGTATATATTTGTTATATATAAATATATAAAATAATTGCCACATTTTTCAAAATGTTAAATTATGGGTTGCTTTATTATTTT